>NW_005871084.1:6025598-6065593 GCF_000147115.1 Myotis lucifugus
CTCCTCCGGGCTGCGGCGCGCTCGGGGCCCGCGAGGGCCGGGCGCCCGGGGAATTGCACGCGGGCCGGCGGCTGGGTGGGTGGGTGCGCCAAGAAAACAGTGCTGGGAAGGCGCGGGGGGGTCGCTGCGACCCTTCCCAGCCGTTTAGTGAGCTGTGTACACCCATCTTGTTACCAGCGCTGGTGGCCGATCTGACCTCCAGCACAGGGACCTCAGCGCTGCCCTCCGGTAGAGGCGTCGCTGCACTTTCATTAGAGTCTTGTTTATTTTCAAGTTGCTTCCTAGGTATACACGCAGAACACACTCTGGAGACACCATCCATGACCAAGGCCAGACAGTTCTCAGCAGAGTGGCGGAGGGGCCAGTGGAGGACATCAGGGGGTTAGAAATGGTTCCCCTCTGCTCCGGACAAATTCAGCCCAGGGTTAGGGCTGGGCTCTGAGAACGTCTAGTGACTTTCAGGCCTACAGTCTCAATCAACACCAGGTTAGGTGGGTTTCTAAAGGCCTCCACGGTCGCCTAGCAGCCAGTCCCAGATGGCCACACCTTAAGTTAGCTCCACATGCACATATATGTACACACAAGCACACACATTTTTAAATTCATCAGCATGAATAGCCCCTTGAAGAAAAGCCCAAGACGGCCATCACGTTGCACGTCCTTAACTATTTTTATCTCAAAGAGACTGACAAATTAAGCTCCGAATGGGGGGGAAAATGTTTACTAAAAGCACAGCAGCTTACTTATTAGGGCTCATGTACACATATGTAGGGACACTGGATTAATGTGGTCATAGAAACATGACAAATAAGCGCTGCACTTTGTACGAATTTGTTCAGACACTATCTTTATTTTGTCTTGTTCCTGGTCTAAAATCAAAGCATTTATTCCTAAGCAAAATACAAGCACAGCAAATTATGTTCCTTTCTTTATCATTCCCAATCAGCCAACATGCCAGAAAATGGGTGCCTGCTCCAAATTTCATGTCCAGGCAAGAGGGAAGATGCTCTGCTGTCTTCCGATGGCAATGAGATGAACACTGGGTATAGATGGACCTGAGACACACATTCCCACAGAACTAGTAGCAACCCACCTAATGCCACAGCATTTTGCTTTGGGGATCTTCTCAGAACCTTGTTGTAAAGCTCCAGAATTACTTAAGAGGAATTGAAAGCCTTGATGCTTCTGAGACCCAGCATGTGAGTTGAGGAAATGAGAGGACGGAGCTGGAAAAGAGATTGTACTTCTGCAAAGGGGCAGCCAGAATGAAACATAACCCCATTCCCAGAGAAAGAAAAGCTTCCTTATTCTTCCCTCCTTCGCTGCATAGAGCCTCACTTTACAGATGTCCCCAACCTGATTCCTTGGGTGGCATATTGACCATAACCAAGCATTCTCAGGACGGGTCTGCATGACAGTCCTCAACTGAGGATTATATTCCCTGCGACTTTGAATGGAGAGTGAAACCCTTCCTCCATTTGGATGCCAAGTGTTTTAGACTCCACTTTAAAGAGTGAGGTCAAGTATTCCTCAGAAATGTGTGCATTAACTCTTTGTCTTTGGGCATTGATGAGGTGGCAGAGGGACCATTGGCCTGAGTCAGGAGTCCTGGGTTTGAATTTGAGATCTGTGATGGAGACCTTCCAACAACCTATGGACTTTTCATTTCCCAAGATGTCTTCCACTTTTAAGAGCCAATGGATGAGCCTTTTGCCAGCTTTGCCTGGCTGGGTTCTAGAAGGAGGGTAGCACCAGGAAGAGAAAAGAACAAGACGCAGGGAGTGGAGACTGTATCCAGAGTCTGAAAGGCCTGTGTTTTCCTTCTTTATTCTCGTCTGCCAAACAAAAAGCTTTTTATTGCCAGTCTTCGCCACCTACTGGTTGATGTTTAACAATATCATTCAGAAAGTTTCTTCATCCATCACCAATATAAATATTTCCAAAGTTTATGAAATTCAAAAAGAACTAGTCTAATTTGGAAATTCTATACTAATATTTAAAATACGTATGCATAAAATCTTCCTAACTATTAAACTTTTTACTTAAAATGAGGATAGAAAGACAGCATTAGCTGAGAGGAAATTTACAACTAATAGGTAAGATGAAAGAGCTAAAATATAAAACATGACCCCGAACCATTCAGGCAAATGGAAATAAAAATAAATCCATACACAAAACAAACTGACTGGAGAGAGTAAAATCAAGTAGTCCACATAGTCTTCACAAAGGAAAAAATAAACTGCTTAAAAAATAACATTTCACAGACCTAGATAAACAATCCAAAACACTAATTTCCAATTTCGAGTATCTTCTAAATTATTGTTTCCAGATTTATTGAAATATAGTTGGCATAGTATTTTATACATTATAAATTCTTATGCTAAATAGTGCAACACTTTCAGATAGTTTGCATGCTTTGCTGGCAAAAATTATGTAATAATGTTACTAATTAATTACTATATAAATACTAACAGTAATATTCTTCCCAATTCACCTATGCTCCAGTGTCTTCTGCTGTAAGAGTGATCATATCTGAGTTGTCTGCTCTGTGCTCTCAAACCATCCTTGTCATCATCAGGAAACCTTTGCCAAATCTAAACCAACGAGCTTTGGTTTAACCTAGAAACCCACCTGGCTAATTTATAATGGGTCCTAAACCTCAAAATATGTTTACAATAATTAAGCAACAACCTTTGAAACTAGGCAACGAACAGCAGATCAATCATCCTTTGTGCAAGTTTCACAGCAGGCAAATGTTGCTTACTTTTGGTTTACAAAGGAAAGCACCGGAAATTCACTCGTGGTAATTTTTTCCTTTCAACTTAATGACTGCTTTTAAAGTGAAATAAAAGAAGAGGAGAAACTTATACTTTTCAAATGCCTACTGCTCTCATTGGATTGAAACTGCACTAACAGAACCAAACAACATGAAACACCATGGAAGTGAGGGGGTTAACAAATAATTTACATTCTTAATGTGCAAAAAACAAATGTTATTCTCTTTGCTAGTAGGCACAGAGCACAGTATCTCCCAGATATTAATTCCTGATGAACAAGGGTACTTATTGTGTTTGATTCCTAAGGCTGGCATGACAAAATACCACAACCTAGGGGCTTAAAACAGAAATGTATTCTCCCACAGTTCTGGAGGCCTAGAATCCAAAATCAAGGTGTGGGCAGGGCCATGTTGCCTCCTAAGCTCCAGGGGAAAGGCCTTCCTTGCCTCTTCCAGCTTCTGGTGGTGGCTGGCAGACCTTGGCTTGTGGCTGCATCACTTTTCTCTGCCTCTGTGGCCACAGGGCGTTCTGCCTGTGTGTCTCTGTTTTCCCCTATTGTAAGCTCGCCAGTCATTGTGGTTTAGGACCCTAATAAACTCATCTTAACTTGGTTATTTCTGTAAAGACCCTATTTCCAAATAAGGCCATATCTGCAGGTACTGGGAGCATCAACTTGTTTTGAGGGCAACCACTGAACCCATACTATGCATCCAGTATAATACCTTTGAAGGCTCAAGGACTCAGCAAACTTTGAATTTCAAGAGGGAACCACGATCTTTCTAAAGCTGAAATCTGGCCATTTCATGTTTCTGCGTAAAGTTGTTCAGAGACTAAAATCTCAGCTCCTTTGCATAATGTGGCCCAAACCCCCACCTGGGCACCCTTCCACTTTTCTTTCTTCTTGCAGCTATATTACCTTTGTGTACTTTCTGGAATATGCCAAGATCTCTCACGTCTTTTGTCTCTGCACCTCTGCTTGTCTCCCTGAAATACACCCAACCTCATGGCAAATTCATACTCATTCCTCAAGTTTCATCTCCCCTGGAAGATCATCCCTGACTTTCCTGGGAGCCTGATTTCACTTGTACCACTAGAAGAGATTTTGTACAGAGGATGGGAACTTAGAAGTCAGAAAAAAGGGATCTGAATCCTCACTCTATCGCTTAATAGGTGTGACCTTAAGCGAGTTCCTGTGCCCTCATTTGTAACACAGGGATATAAATGGTACTGCAGTAGCCCCACGCACTGCATCCTCAGTTTCACTTACCCACAGTCAAACGAGGCCAAAAATATTAAATGGAAAATTCCAGAAGTAAGCTATTCCTAAGTTTTAAATTGCGCACTGTTCTGAGTATCATCATGAACTCTCTCGCCATCCCGCTATGTTCCACCTGGGAGGTGGACGCTCCCCACCCATTAGTCACTCAGTAGCCATCTTATCAGATCAGCAGTCCTGGTGTTGCAGTGCTTGTGGTCGTCACCCTAATTTTATTCAGTAATGCCACACTCACATAACTTTTATAGCAGCAGATTATTATAATTGTTCTATTATATTACTAGTTATTGTTTTTAACTTCTTACTGTGCCTAATCTGTAACTTCAACTCAATCATACGGTATAGGAAAACCACAGTATCTATAGGATGTGGTACTATCTGAGGTCTCAGACATTCCCTTGGGTGTCTTAGAACATATCCCCCTGGAAGAAGGAGGGACTAAGTACTCAGAAAGTTAGAGTATGATTCAAATGAGTTCAATGTCAAGTGTTCACAACAGTGACTGGTTCTGGCTGTTTTCAACATTAGGTATTTATATCTTAATCATAACTAATGTCCAGTCCACAATGTTAATTTCTGGCATATTTTTTCTTCTATACACCATTTGAGAGAAGTGACCCTTTTTCCTTTGAGCATTCCAAGCCTAAAATAGTGCATGGTACTCAGTATTTGTGGCATACATTTCAGAAGCCCCAAGCCAAAGCAAGAATGGGGAGTGGTCCTCTTTCTCCAGGAAGACTTGTAAAAGCCCTCAGAGGGGAGGGAAAGTAGCAAGAAATGTCGTTGCAGAGGGAGGGACACGTGGTTTGTGCAGAGTTATATTCCCCTGTGCCCGGATACTGAGCTCATTGTAGCCACTCAACAAATATATGTGAATCAGAGAAAATGGAAGTTATAAAATCTGAGATTTAGAAGTGGAATAAAAGACTTTTTTTCTTCTTTTTAAAGGTCCAAAAATAAAAATTATAGAAGTGATACCGTATGCCATTTATGTATATAAATTGCTCAAATTTAAAGAAAGTGAAGTTTGCAAACCAAGATATCCAAGGAATCTCTTCTCATTGTGACCCAATTTTTTCTATTAAAGGACTGAGAAAATATGAAGGCATGTTTTTTATATATCAGTATTTTATGCCTTCAGAGTCTAGGAGATATTTCATTATTGGAATATGAAGGTTTAAAGTATGGGAAATCAATTTATCTATACTAGTATATATAAAAGCCTAAGCGACTGGATGACCAGATGGTAGCTATGATGTGCACTGACCACCAGGGGACAGACGCTCAATGCAGGAGCTACCCCTGGTGGTCAGTGTGCTCCCACAGCTGAAGCACCACTCAGCTGACAGATGCCGGGTTCACAGCTGGCGAGCGCAGCTGTGGTGGTGCAAGTCTCTCTCGTGGACACTTCCCCTGCGCACCCAGTGGGTGAGGACAGTGGGCTGGAGCCCAATGAGCTGGCAGACAAGGCCAGGCCACAGCAGCATGGAGGTCCACTGATCCCCACAGGCCAGGCCAAGGGACCCCACCGGTACACGATTCCGTGCACCAGGCCTCTCGTTTGTACATAACACATAATTACTTAAGAAATTTGACTAAATTCCACATTTCTTACAGTTTTACTCATATATCCCATATAGGAGTTATACAAACACACAACGTATTTGAAACAAGAGCTCATTATATCAACTACTTAACTCTGAAAAATCACCTCCTAAAAATTATCAAAATCAAGCTTTGTCAAGTGTTTAAAATGCAAGGTTAGAAAACCTTATGGAAGAGGTTTGTGTTTTGCTTACGTGTCTCTTTGAAAACACAAATTTCTAGCAAAGTAAGTTTTTAAATCTGCAAAGTTAATTCACCATTTATTTTTTGTTGGGATTCAGAAATACAAGGTATGAAAATTAGGTTACAATTCTGGCGCAAAAACTTCCAAAGTAGCAAATACAAGATCTTGGATATATCAAAATAGCCCTGTGCATTCTTGAGTCACCAGAGTCCTGGCCGGGTGGTTCAGTTGGAGAAACACCATCCCATACACTAAAATATTGCAGGTTCTATCAGGGTGTGTGTGGGAAGCAACTGGTCAATGTTTCTCTCTCTCTCTCCCCCTAAAATCAATAAAAACATATCCTCAGGTGAGGATTTTATAAATAAAACTAGAGAAATAAAAAACATATTTAGAGTTGTGACATCAAAATGGCTATTGTAAAATGGCCATTATCTTCCCTACAAAATATCAAATCTTCCATGACTGCACTGAACTAAAAGAGATTTAGTCTAGAAAATGGAAGGTTATAATTAGTAGGTACTTTTTAAAGCTGAGTTAGTAAGCACTAAAATAAATAAGAAAGATACAAAGCATCTTACGTCAAAAAGTATGAATATCTAAGTGTCCTCTAGTGAGTAAGACAAGATTAAAATAGAATATGATGTAATAAAATTAACTCTGTTAATGATATAGTTCAGTAAAAAAAAAAATTACTATAGTTTCGACTTCTTCTAGAAAAACAATGACATACAATTCTTTGAATCTTGAATTGAAGCAAAACTGCTACCGAAATGCTTTTGTCATCTGAATATTGGAAGCAGTCTCTCAAAGTTTCACTTTGATATATGGTTTAACAGAACCAAATAAAGATTTATAACTCAACACGAGTTATCACTGTAAAGAGGCCATCGTTAACATTGTTTTCTTCTCTTTTCAGCTATGAAAATTAAATTTAAAAATAGAGAAAAGAACAATTTGCTTGACTTTTGTTTTTGTAAAAAAAAAAAAAAGGTGCTCTCCCTCCAGGGAGCACGCCCATGCCTTTTCCTTTCTCTCCCCCAACCCCTCACCCAGGCACCTTACCATTAGCTTCCTCACTCCCAAGCTCCAAGAGCCCTTCTTTTACCTCTATAACTTGTTTCCTAAGAGGAATTACTTTTCTACCTCAGTAATTTACCCAATAAGTATTTTCTTAGTTTGAAAAAAAAAGTATTTTTATACCTTTTTCAATTATGAAAGGCCCTTGTACACATTTTTAGAATTTCTATGGCTGAATGAGGTTAAACATTTAAAAATACATATACTCGCAAATATTATAATAAAACTGCAACCAACCTAGCAGAGGCAGGCACTTCAGAACTGAAACTCGCATAATGAGCTGCCGCTGGTCAGAGAGAACAAACATTTCAACAGAATTATAATTAAAGTCCTGCCACAGGTAAGACTTATCCACTTCTAGATACAATAGAAAGCGCTGAGTCAATGTGATCCCTTAAAAAAAAAAAAAAAAAAAAGGGCTGTATAAAAAAAGTTGTACAAGAATTGAGCCAAAAAGATTAAAAAATAGAATTTGCTTCGTGATATTTTCATGTTTTGGGTGAAGTCAGACCTTTGCTGTGACGCTGCTTACATGTCCACAGTCCTTTCAAATCCCTTCAGGCCATATGTGTTTCAGAATTCACAATTCTTCACATTGTGAACAGGTAAGATAGGGCATATGCTGGATGTTATGAAACATTTGCACAGAATCTGGGGCAATCCCTTTAATCAAACCCATGGTCATTCTTTAGGCAAAATTAACAAAATCCATGAAGTGGTATGAATACAAATTATAACAATCTCAGGTCGGTTCACGTTAGGTCTTACTATCAAATTATGGGACCAAATTGAGAAAGTTAAGAAAAGCAACTTCATTTTCAAAGCTTTTTGGGTAAGGACTGTGACGTCTCTGGCGTCATGATCTCCTCTCATCTGCTCTTGTGCCTGAGCTTCACTGGGGTGGGGACATCATCTCCCACCACAGACAGGGGCTTACATCAGTCCAGGCGGTGGATCACCTGCGGTCACAGTACTGTCTATGAGGACACCTTGAGAAATGAATACTGAAATAATGACTATTATTTACTTTTATTAAATGAGGTACCATCTTGGGCTAGATTTCCACATAGACCAGCAGAAGGTGCCAACATGTGAGGAACATTTATGAGAAAAGAAGAAAACTGAGAAAAATGCAGATTCGAATGTAACTGTTTTCTTTACATTAGGAAAATCCAGCTCTTACTCCATTTCAGAGTCTGCACAATATGACTCCAGTTTGCAGGCGATGGCTACTTAAGACTGGAAGATTCCCGACCCCACAGGGTCAACCAACCCCCATCAACTGCACTGAAATCATCCCAAGCAACGTATCCATTAAATAGTAATTCCTTTTGTCTTTTATAGTATCCATTAAATAGTAATTCCTTTGTCTTCTCACATCTTGATTAATAAGACCCCATGGATTAGAGCCATTAAACATGTTACTTTTTAAAAAAAATCCTCACCTGAGGACATGTTTGGAGAGAGGAAAGAAATCAAACCTACAACCCAGGCATGTGCCCTGACTGAGAATCGAACCAGCAACTTTTTGGTGCACAGGGCAGACCAACGCCCAACCAACTGAGCCACTCTGGCCAGGCAAACATCTTACTTTTAAAAAATCAAGTCAAGAGGTTCAAAATCTCAAGAGCAAAAAAAAAAAAAGGCTTTGCTATTATTTTTAGGTCTTTAATCTTTTGCAGAGTTTTTGTGTTGTTTTTTTTAACAATAAAAATGCTTTCCCCATCAAAAGCAGTGGTCTGTTCTCACCCAAGTGAGCTGGAATGTGCTCTGAACACGCATACTGACTGCAAGGAGGGGGTGTCACGACACGATGAAGGTGACTGTCCTTTATCACAGGAGCACAATGACAGGATGAAGCAGGTCACACTGGCTAAGACTCCTCATAGGCACTTACTGTGGACATCCACTGAGTGGACAACACACCCGTGGTCTGGAAACAGCATTCACAGGGCAGGAGTTTCCAGAGCTGAACCGTGCGAGTGGTGACGGCGCTTCCTGAACATGTCCTTCCAAGAGAATGTCCTCAGGGTCGGTGCTGGTCCCAGAAAGAATGGGGTGGACATTTTATTTCAAAAACAAGTATCTTCAAAATCAGCTTTGTTGTCCAACTTTTTTTTCTTAATGAGTGAAATTTAAATATGCTATCACCAACCTTTCCTAAAAGCTACATATATACTACAAGACAAATGTCACACATGGTTTTTCTCTTTGTTTTAATTCATGAATGAATTCAAAAAGTCAAGTCAAAAAATTTTAACAGGTCTTTTTTTTTACAAAAATATTAGAGGAGTATAAGCAAAACTGGAAAGGAAGAGATGAGCAGGATAAACGACAATGGAATGAAACTTCACTCATCATGGCTAGTGAAAAAAATTGTAAACGTTTAAGCTTCTAAGATTTTATTTCTCTTCAAAAAACATTTTAGGAAGCTGCCTTTCCCCATGAGTGCAAAATGAGAAGCGCCCGAAGCATCTGAATCTAAAGAAGACAAGAAAGCATTATTTTTCCTACTGGAAAATGCCTACCCCCTTCCCTTCTCTTCCCTTCCCTGCCCTCTCTCATCCCCCTTGGAGTTGTACAGGATCAAAGAGCGAGAGAATCCACGAGGGTCCACCAGCAAGCAGTGTGGTGAGCCAGGGACATGATTATGCATCCAGACTCACCAGCAACATGTAAAACTCATCTTGAATAAAATACACTAAATTAAAGAGGGGGGGGAAAAAGGCCCCAGAAACCCATGACTTGCCTTTCATGAAGGTTTAAAAAGTCCTCACAGCATCTTACATGTCATGAAGTGCATTCCTGGACTCAATCTCCATGGGAGAGAAAAGAATAACTAGAGAAAATGTAAATGGCCACCTCTGGAATCCTGTTCTCCACCCAGCTCACATCTATTACTTCCCATATGGTCATCACCTCTCCACCCAGGGAATCAGATGCTCTCCAATCCCAGGTCTGCATAGTCTTAATCCTATCACATGGAGTTGAACCTCTACCCCCTCGCTTGCAGTCAGGTTGCCGAAGTCAGCTGGTCCCATCTGACATATTCAAAAGCCATACACAAGTGTCCATGGGCCAAACACTGGGTCCCATCCAGCAGCAAGCTGCTCACATTATTTAGAAATATTCTTTTTCCAAGGTTTAGGCAGTTTTGTCTGCAGTTCCATATTTGGCTCTTTCTATCATGCAGCGACGAATTATGTTGTCAAAACTTCCAAGGTAAAACAAAGAGATCATGCGGAAAAGGCCCATGGTGACCACCTGTAAGATAAAGACAGACCCGTGAGCTCAGCCAACAGTACAATACAATAGCTTGTTTCAACAGATTTTAGGATATGTCTCTAATAAATAGTTTCTGAGCCCCATCTTCTAATCTCCTGCAAGGATAAGAATAATGAACACTTTGTTAAGTGTCGGTAAACAATGAGGACAGAAGCTGTCTGCTCTGCATCACTGGATACGCAGGGCCTGCCAGATAAGTAACAACAGACTCTATGTCCAATTAACAAATTCAAATTAAACAAAGAACAAAATAGGTTTTCCCAGTAGTTTTGGGGTTCCAGTAGCTGGGGAAAATTCAGTCTAGCATCTCAGATACCCAAACTGCAATCAAGGCTTTTCAGTTGAAGATGTACGTTCTGATCACAAAGCCAGACCCTGGTCAAGTGCTGAAAACAGACACAGGCCTGCCCTCCGGAAGCTTACTCCCCAGTCGGAAAGATGGTCAGTTAGAGAAAGACAATTACTGTTTCAGGGCTAAGATGGTAAATCACCACATTTGATAACTGTCACTTTTTACTCCAAAAGACTCACTACCACCTCCTCAAAATGGAATTCTTGAAAGGCGTAAACCTGCAAAAAGAAACATTTTCAAATACACAAGGTCTCAAACAATTTCCTCCCACATGCCTTTTTTTCAAGAAGCTACCAGAAGAAGTAAACAGCCAACATGAGGGGACAACAAAGAAAGGCAAAGTCATGTGATACAAGAGGCGGGACCCCATACAAAAGACAGGCAGAGGGGTTCCCCGGGTGACCGTAAAGGGGGGAAGGGGTCAGCTATGCAGACATGGGGGCACCCAGTCCTGATGGCACGTTCCAGAAGGAATTCCTTCCAGGTGAAACTAACAGGGTAGCTGATATTTCTGAGCAAAGATAAAGACTGTCATTATTAAAAACACATTAAAATCATAGATTAAAAAACCCATAACGGTTTCAGGGAAAACAAAAGGCTGTGCAAGAAAGGGAAATTAATTATGTATATATTACACAGCTTAGCTGTGAACAGCATAAATAGCCATAAAAATGATGATCCTAATGCAGATGTAACATCACAGTCCAGGGAAAAGAAATGTATCCAGGAGAGGAGTTCAGGACAGACACAGGCGGGAGCTTTGGATCTGACATCACTTGCGTAGACATGGGAGGATGGACAGGACAGCCCACAGAGGACAAACAGAATTCACGTGTGGGCTCCACCCAGGCATTCTCGAGTCCCTGTTCCGTGCCAGGCACAGGCTGTGAGGGGGGCAATGTTCCAAGACACAAGGGCACGAGCACGTCCTCAGAGAGCTTACTTCTAATAGAGTGCCTACGTCTGAGAGGGAATCACAACATCGTGGGTATATTATAGAGAAGAGAAGGATGAGGAAAATCAATAGCTAAGTCATCCAGACTTTTAATCTGGACGTGGTCTACTGCACCTAATTTAGTCCCTTGTTATAAACTATGCATGGTTGTGGGCAGCCCCGGTCCAGGCTGCCTTCCCACCCTCTCCTTGTCCTCCATCCACCTGCCATCATCCATGGCGTTGTTTTTCCATGCTTGCTTTACACTGTAGTAGCATCACTGTGCCTATGGGTCTCTCCCTCCAGACTGTAAGTTTACACCTGATTCTCCAGCAGCAAATGCAGCACTGAGCACATCAAGGAGCAGTTGACTGTTTGCATCTTGAATGAACTACAGCATCTGTTCGGGTGGGGATTGTGTTGAATCCTTAACTTGCATCTCCCTAAGCTACCTATGGCCTGACTCACGTAGAAAAGGAGTTCTAGCCCAGCCGGCATGACTCAGTGGTTGAGTGTTGACCTATGAACCAAGAGGTCATGGTTCAATTCCGGGTCAGGGCACATGCCCGGGCTTCAGGCTTGATCCACAATGCGGGGCGTGCAGTAGGCAGCTGATCAATGATCCTCTCATCATTGATCTTTCTATCTCTCTCTGCCTCTCCCTTCCTCTCTGAAATCAATAAAAATATATTTTTTAAAAAAAGAAAAGGAGTTACAGTCTAATATCCCAATACTGTCAGGCAAGACCATTCCTAAACTACTCTAGAGAGAAGAGAATTCCATTTTCCAAACACTTCAGATCAGAGAACCCAGACTGACTCCTCCACAGCAGAGACAGCGTTTTCTCTGTATCTGCAGTGCCCAGCACAGAAGACTTCTTCCCAGTCTAAATTCTCCAAGTTAAATCTTTAAATCTTTAACCTATTTCCCAATGACTTATCCCTGGTAAAGGAAGGGAAAAGGTTGATACTTTAAGAAAATTTTTTCACATGCTCAGATCAAGTTGACAAGTCTTCCTTTATTTAGCCTTTACTCATTGAGGTTTAATGAGAGGTGTTGTCTCTCTGTCTGTCTGTCCATCTGTCTGCTGGCCGAGGCACAGCTTACCTGCTGGAGCCCTTCGGTAATAGAAGTGACTGGAGACATTCCGCAGGTCAGGGACGAGAGCATGTACCCATCTGAGCCAACGGAACTGTTAAAATTCCCTTGCTGAACAGAAGGAAGAGAAAAGAAAGAGGCAACAGGAGTTACTAATCACCTCAACATGTCAGTACAGGGAAGTGTGTCCGTTTACTTCCTGTGGGATGAGAGGGTAACAAACCACATGTTGCAGCTTAGAAACAAACGTGGTCTTAGCAGGGGGACTGAATGGCTAGATGGGAGGTTCTCAAAATGTGGGTCAGTCCATGGGCCGTGGGGGTCCATGAGGACAAAATGATTGTCATAATAATACCAGAGTGTTAATGGCCTTTTCCACTGAGTGACATTTGCAAAATGCTGCCTCATTAGTAGAAACCATATTAATAGTGGTGTCTCTCCACCACCACACACACTGGCCATAATAAATCCAAAAAGAAAATAGAAATTTTGAAAAATCCTGTAAAATGTTGAAATGTCAATTTTGCTTCAAAATGGCCTTGATAAGGCAGGAAAATGAACTGTTTTATTAAATTTCAACCCTTGAAGAAATGTCTTCTGTGTAACAAAAAGGGAAGTATGTGCCCAGCTGTGTGCCAAACCTGAGGGCCTGCTGCCCTGAAATGTAGGGCTTAAGTTGTGAAACTTGCTGCTTTTTTCATGGAATACCATTTTTACACGAAAGAACCATTATCAGACCACCTGTGGTTATTCAAGCTCAGTCTTTGGAAGATATTTTGTGGAAAATTAATGATACGGGTAGTTTTTGTGGCCAGTGCTAAAATCTGAGCTTTCCATTAAACTGTCAGCTTCCCGGTATGTGAACTTTTATAAGATCAGCAGCGACATTAACGGATGTAATTTCTTGGATAACTCAGGGAACTCATATTTTCCAAATGACTAATGCATGACATTCCCAAATCATGAATGGGTACAAAGCATTCAAAGTGCAGAGACCAATGGGTTTTAATGCAACAGAGAACAAAAAGTTCATTAATCGAGTTTCCAATTCCACACTGCAACTAACCTTTAAAGAAACTACTATTCATCCAGTTTGGGTTTAATACTAAAAAAGAATGTCCACCGTGATCTGAAAAACCTATAAAATACCCCTCCACTTCTAACTACACATGTGTGTAAGGCCAGATTTTCTTTATATCCTTCATTCAAAACCACATATGACAACAGACTGAATGTAGAAGCAGCTCTGAGAACCCAGCTGTCTTCCAGAACACAGCCATTGAAGAGACTACCGAGGTGTAAAACAAAGTCTCTCGTCTCACCAAAGGTTTGTTCTGAGAAATAATTATGGTTGTAAAGATGTTACATTAAAATGTAACGGGTTTATTACTGGTTATTTTAAATGAATTACTAAATAAATATTTTAAAAATTAGTTTCCACTTCTAATATGGCAAATATAACCGATGTAAACCAAAATTCTCTGAAGTTGTCAACCAGTTAGAGTGTAAAGGGGTTAAGAGGT
This sequence comes from Myotis lucifugus, assembly GCF_000147115.1. Classification (NCBI taxonomy): domain Eukaryota; kingdom Metazoa; phylum Chordata; class Mammalia; order Chiroptera; family Vespertilionidae; genus Myotis; species Myotis lucifugus. The sequence goes on from NW_005871084.1 coordinate 6,039,713, forward strand.
GAAGAAGGTTGAACACTGCCGGCCGAAATGCATCCTGCCAAGATACAAAGAGTGTTTGAGATCATTAAAAACATAGAGTGTGTTTGCCCTGACTTAAGATAAGCAGGAAAAACAGAGTCCGAGGTGCCCTCTTTCTATGCCTCTGAGCACAGCAGGGCAAAGTTCTCCCAACGTCTGCAGGTGTTTTAATAGAGTCTGAGATTTCCCGTATTCTGCTCAGGTCGGCCCAGACATGGTGTCCTGACACATCTCATTCCAGGGGTCCCCAAGTTCCCTAAATTCAGTGTGGGTCTCAGGTTTACAGACATCCCTCATAATTGGCTGTTTTTCGGGTCACAGGAACGTTGTCAAAAGCCTGCAGCACATGCACTGTTCTACAAATCAGCCTGTGGTTTGACTTTTTTTTTTTTTAAGTTCAAATAAACTCAGTAGCCTAAATGCACATCCGCTGGGTTAACGGGGATGGCCCAGGGGCTGGCTGCACTTTCTTACTAGTGAACATTTGGGAAAAGGATTCTGGGAAGCAGGAAGGTGAAATAAAAACCCAAGAGTCTGGCAATAAGATACCTAAAATAATCTGGAACTGAAAGTCCTGTGGGAAAGAAGAAAGAAGGCCGCATGCCATGTGCAGTATAGGGAACATGTTGACACATCACAGAAAAGCCGCATTTTCTTGTTAAAGAATCAACACTCCCAGACACCCATCCTGGTCAGTCTGTCCTTAGGTTAAGATATATAATTCATTTCTAGAAGCCTACTTATTAACATGGTATCGATAATGTGTGTCAGGGGAGAAAAGCAGAGTCCCATATTAGATGTGATGAATCTGACTGACCCAAAAGACAGAATAGTTTATGTTCTGAAATAGGCCTTGGGACAAATATCTTTTCAGAAGCACTGAAGCTATTAATAAAGAAAACCAGGACAACTTACTATGGCATCTTTAACAATCTGTTTGGCCACTTGTTCTGGTGTGCAAATAGACGTGGTCTCTGAAATAAGACGGGTTTCCAAAGGCTAAAGTAGAAAAAATAGATGCATCAATACCATTAATTAAAAAATCAGTCATTCTTACACAGCCACCTCCCCTGGTTTATAAAATAATTCCAATTTTCTACCTTTGAGTAGATTCCTATTTTGAGAATTAGGTCCATCTGGATCCTAAGTCAGTTTCTACCTGGTCATTGTGTAAAATTGAGCCAGTAGCTGAACCCAGACAAGGAGGCCCTGGCCACACTCTCTGTGGGATGTGGGGGCCTCGGCTCCAATGGAGACCATCAAAGCTTGAATGAGAACAAATCACTGGTGCGAGACCAGAAACACCCCCTCCTTGAATCCTCTCTGCTGGCCAGACAGCTGACCGATGGTATTGGTGCAGAGCCTAGACTGGGTGCCCTGAGTGAGTTCGCTCTTATGACCTGCTTTCTGTTCTCCCAGGCCACTGGAGGGCTGGCACTGGGCAGAGCTGAGGTCCTTAGCAGAGACAGCAGTAGCTCTGTCCGACACCACAGCTGTTTCTCAAAGGACCTGCAGAGGAGGCAAGGAGGAGACTGGAAGATAAAATATTGTGTGCTCGTTACTGGGTGAGGGCATCAGAACCCCAAATCTTAACCCTTTGTTAAAGGTCCATCTCAATTATCACCGAGGTCAAAAAGCCTTTCCTGAACCCTTAAGGGGCAATAATTTCTCTTCCCATCTTTGAACATATCTGCCTTAATATATATTATAGCTACCTGTGTATTTACAATTTACTTCCTAAGTTCTTTGTGGATGGGATCTTCCCCACCCCCCCTTTTTTTGGTCTTCTTTATGGCACACACACACTCAAAAATTCTTTAAAGGAGAATTTCAGAAGTTTCAAAACTGAAGCCTTAAAATGCATGAAACTGTAAACTGTATTTATCATACAGGCTTAAAAGAATTAAAATTAAAACCAAAATATATATTCTTAAAATAGAAAGGCACCGCACTTCATAAAAGGCCAGCACTGAATTAAGAGAAAGACCCTTTTGAAGGTGTCATCATTCTCATTCATTCTTCCAGACCATCAGGCTGGTAAAACCACATGTGGCTGGATACACATTAGATTTGAAAGCACTATGGCGCCCCCTAAAGGGCTCACGGACCATCCCAGGACTTGATTTTCCACAAGAAGTTGGCCCAACATTTTAGTGGAGGGAAAAAAAACACCAACTTAACATCAAAATAAAGTCTTCACAGGGAAACAGGGAAATCACCTGTCAGCGTTGGCTTCACACTAAGAGACTGCTTAGCAAATGCTGCAAATCTGCTTAGCAGACTCCCTGCTTATTCTAAAACAGACGTTTGGCTTACATTTACTTCTTTGAAATAAATTCTTTAAAAGAGACAGAGCCGTAGAGAAATGAAAAAAGCTTCTAAGTCATAAACACCTTTTAGCCAATGTACGGTCTATGGAGCATAAGTGCCCATTTTTATGCCTTGCAGATTCACAGTAAACATTAATAGAAAAGGGAAGAAAAACAAGCCAGGCCAGTTCAAGGCGATAAGTTCTGATTGATTCCTTTCTTCTCCACTTTATTCATTTGCTCAGTGACTACTATGTGTCAAGGCACAGAGAAAGCTCCTTTGAACAAAATGCGAAGATCGTATTCAGCTCAGGATACGATCCTATATAAACCCAGAGTCCTATATACACTGCAAAGGCCCAGTGGTGACAAGCACCACGAAGGAATAACAAAGCCAGAGGACGCTGGCAGAGACACAGAGGGCAGGGAAGTGACCTCTGTACAGGGAAGAGAAGAAATAAGGGAGGGACATGCAGAGGGACAGCAAGAGCGAAGCCCGCAGGTGACGGCAGGCCAGGCAAGCTCACGGAACTGAACGTAAGAGGACGAGAAAATGCTGTGGCAGCCAGGTGGCCGGGTCCAGACACTGCGGGCCTGTATTAGCATCAAGGCCTTCGGAGTCTGTCCAGGCATGGTGGGAGCCATGTACCGTGCTCTCCAGTACACAGCCACTGCCAACATGCAATGTTTAACGTTAACTTTGAATTAGCTAAAATTAAATAAAATTAAAAATCAATTTCTCAATCCCACTTGCCACATTTTGGATGCTCAAGAGCCATAACGTGACTACCATATTAGAGACTGAAACATACAACATTTCCATCATTCTAGAGCATTCTATCGGACTGTGTTACCCAAGAGGTGTTTGGTCTTTTGTTTTTTGTGTGGTGTTTTTTGGTTTTTTTTCACAAGGAAATTTTAAGCAGGAGAGTGACAAGACCCAGCTTAAGTTTTAAGAAGGTCTCTATCGACTTCATGAAGAACAGATCCCAAGGGAGATGAACAGAAGCAGGCAGACCAGTTTGAAGGCTAGTAAAGTAGTTCAGGCAAAAATATCAGTGGCTGCCACTGCTAGAATGGTAATGACATGTGCAGTTAAAAGAAAAAAAATCAGGTCAGATTCTGGATATGTTCTGACCGTGGAACCAAGAGGGAGAATCAAGCTGGGATCTCATCTCCACCTGAGCAGCCGGGTGAGCGGTGGGCGCCTGGTAATGAAATGAAAATAATGAGGGGGAATCAAAAGATCCATTTTGGAAATGTTACGTCTGAGATGCCCATTAGAACTCCACAGGGACACAATGGATCAGCAACCAGGTCTTTAAGTTCAACAGAGAGAATATGGTTTTTAAAGAATATTATCTCATTAGTTAAAAATACAGGCTGTCCTTTCCTTCATACAGAAAATCTTATTAATTCAATAAGGCTTCAAAGATTATTAGCAAAACTCATGGCTTTTGAAAATATGGCTGCATTGTCCAAGATTTGGAATGGAAGATCCAGAAAGTTCAGAGGCCTCTCTAGCTAGCACATAAATTGAAAGGAACTCAATTTTCTGACCGATAAAAATGGCCTGTGGGCTAAAATGTGAAAAGAACAAATCAGAAGAGGGTTTTCCAGCGTTAAAGACTAGCATACTTACCTTTGTTTTGTTTTCTTCTGCAAACCCAGGTGTGTCTGTGTCAGGCGGGTAGGCGACGGTTACATAGACATTATATGGCTTCACCTGCATTTCAAAAACAACCATTGTTTCTTCAATAAACAAGACACAATTTCACGCCCACCTCGCCAGCTTGCATTGGGTGCCAGGCATGCATACAAAATAAATACTGCCCTGATTTTCTCAAAGGTGGCCAAGACCAACAGGTGGTTCTGCAAGAGCAGGACCACTACCCACTGAGTCGGGAAATGTTTAGAAATAAAGACAAAAAGCTCATCCTAACATCCACTCCAGAACACAGCTGGTCCCAAGGTATGGCCATTCACCTCTTTCTTCCTCTCTTCCCTCCCACTGCTGTCAGTGACAAACAGACAAAGCTAAAAGGAGACCCCCTTGGTCACCCCGCCCTCCGCATGCCTCGGTCTGCTCCTCCGCCATCAGACTGCAAATCTGTTTTCCTTCGCTGCTTCTGAAACTCTTGCTGATTTCATCAACCAAATATATTGAGGTCACTCAGATCCCTTCCAGTGCCCTTCCAGCGATACCCAGATGCAGGTCTAGAACTACATGCACCCCCTCCGCCCCTGTCAGCCCAGCCAAGCACCTCCCCTTCAGACAGCCTCATCCCTCATTTATACATAGAAACCCTTCCAGCTTCTCTTCATAGCTCCCTCCCCGACCTAGAATTCCACCTGCTCCTGGATGGTGTAGATCAGCGGTTCTCAACCTGTGGGTTGCGACCCCTTTGGGGGTCGAACGACCCTTTCACAGGGGTTGCCTAAGACCATCGGAAAACACATATATAATTACATATTGTTTTTGTGATTAATCACTATGCTTTAATTATGTTCAATTTGTAACAATGAAATTGGGGGTCACCACAACATGAGGAACTGTATTAAAGGGTCGCGGCATTAGGAAGGTTGAGAACCACTGGTGTAGATGAACACACTCTTAGGCTTGTTGACCTCACCAACATACCTCCACACTTAAACTTCCCCACTCATTAACATCCTCAAGAATTCCAGAAAGTTCTCCTGCTGGTCAGGTGGGATACAACCTTCCCAAAGCCCTGCTCCACCTAATTCTTAATGACTCTAAGGGTGATGGTTCACACCATCAAAATCTCTGCCATGACTTGTTTGCTATTGGCTCAATGTTTGGTCCCCATGAGTTGGAAGTGGGCAGGCAGCTGGTAGTGAGGTTGGCCACTGTGTGTCTTAAGGATGCTGAATAAACACAACAGGGCTGCCTAATGCAACAGCCTCCGAGAGCACCCCAGGGTCCTTCTTTTCATACAGCCCTTTTCTCCCCAGATCCCGCCGGGAGCACAGTTCTGAAGTCTGCGGGAGGAGCTATAAGCGCCCAGAGAAACCTGCAGACAGAGGGTCCTGGCCAGCCAGCCTGGAAAGGCAACCGCAGAGGTGACATCTCTGTTGTTTGGGCTCCGGTGCACCTAGGGCCTGAGAGCTCCTTCACTCCGCGCAGGCAGGGCATGTAGCTTCAAGGCCAAGCTACCTCATAAGGAGCTCTGGATTTGGGCCAGGTGGTGTGGTTGATGAGCAAGCAAGTTCTCTTCCACTTGTTTTTAAGAGAGTGACTTGAAAAACTGTCTCCCATGGCCTTACCCTCTGTTGTGCACAGACCAGAGAACACATATGCGGGATATAAAACTGAAAGCAACAAACAAGACAAACAAGCAAACAAAAATGCATCGACACAGACAACAGGACGGTGGTTACCAGAGATAAGGGGGGGGAGGGTAGCAAAGGGAAAAAGGGTCAAATATATGGTGATGGAAGAAGAGTTGACTTTGGGTGGTGAGCACACAACGATATAGATGATGTATCATAAAACTGTACACTTGAAACCTATATAATTTTATTAACCAATGTTAGCCCAATAAATTCAATAAAAAAAAGAAAAATTTTTAAAAGCCAATATGTGGTCATTAGCCCCTATAAAGGCTGATGCTTATGATTCAAATGTGGTCACTTCTGTGCTGCCCGTCTCCCCAACAATAAGGATGGTGGCGCATAAGCCAATGTAAGAGCATTTCAAAGCAGTGTTTCTCACACTCAAGGTCATGGCTATGCTCCCAAATAATTAAAACAGTGTTTCAAAACAGTGTTTCAAAATGTGGGAAGAGTGGAGTCAGAGGGACTGAGTAGGGTCACAACAAGAGATGGAAAGGAGGAGCCCTAGTTTTCTTTTATTTGGTCTCTGCTTTCCCCAAAAATTAACTTTAAAATTTTTAAATGATGTATTTGTACCTGAGACTGATTTTTTAAAAAGGTAAACAAATGCAACAAAGCAATCTTTCAAAAATTACTCATTGTACATAAAACATTTCTAAGGCCTGACTTTAGTTTTGGTGGAGTGGACAGGAAGACTTAAGAGTTAAACTAAAAAGGATTATCCAAAGTATGTAGCGTAGCGTTTGAGCAATTCTATAAGGTCTGTTTCATTCACAGAAAACACCACCACCTTGGCCACACAGATTCAATTATCCAGGTTTCAAAAACACAACACTGGAAGTTTGCAGGGAAATATTTGTTTTGAGGCATGTTCTACTATGAATAAACTTCTAGATGTGGATTACTGAACTTATTTCCCCCAAAACCTATTCTTCATGGTACAGGTTTACTTCATTTTAGATTCTGTTTACATGAGGACATTTTTAATGGAGTCCAAATACGGACAGAAGTCAAGCCGACTGGCAGGCGGAGGCCAGCTACTTGAAGCGTGTGAATCCCTCTTGTCACAAAGAGGCTGCAGGGACTCTGCACCTGCTACTGATGTTGTCCCTCTGATGTTGTCCCTCTTCTTCATGAACATCACCATTCTACTGGAAGTGAAACCAGGCCGCCCACATTATACACTTTGTCCTAAATTAGTGAAACCTGAGGTGGCTCCACAAGACATGAAAAGCCCTAACGAGCATATCTGTTATTTCCAAAATATCCCTGTCCAGGACTGAGGCCACCAGCCAGATGAATCAGGCCACTTCTGACCTGAATTACAGACACATCTTCCACTGCAGGACAGAGGCAAACACGGACCCCAAAGCATGGTCTTTGTTACTATTTCAGTACAAAATCACATGTGGCTTTGAGCAACTCCATGAACTTCTTGAAACTCAGATTTCTGATCTATAAGGTAACATCATCTGCCTCACATATTTCACAAAACTGTCATAACAGTAAAATAGTGATTCACAAAGGGACTTTTCAAAGTAAAAATTGCAAAAGGAATGCCAGTATTCTTGTTTGAAATTTCACAGTCGTATATGTCCTCTTGGCTAATCATATTATAATGACCTATTCTTTTTTTGTTATTATTAATCCTCACCCAAGGATATTTTTTCCATTGATTTTTCAGAGAGAATGGAAGGGAGGGAGAGAGAGAGAGAAACAATGTGAGAGAGAGACATTGATTGGCTGCCTCCAGCATGTGCCCCTACTGACTGGGGACCAGGCCTGCAATGGAGGTACCCTTGACTGGAATTGAACCCAGACCCTTCAGTCCATAGGCTGATGCTCTATCCATTGAGCCAAACCAGCTAGGGCAACTTGCTTAATACTCTTAATGAGAAATAGGTCAGCATGGCCCTATTAAGAGCATTAAGCAAGTTGATGAAAGTGAAATTTGGAGCTGGTTCCTTTGAGAGGAGAACAGCACAGTCTATGGGTCCCTAAGTGGCACCTCAGGATTGTCACTGACTGGACAACTCATCTACCATAATGCTCGTCCAATACCTAGGCAATGTGGCTCTCTGTCACATGCCATCAAGAGCTTTTGTAGGAATTTTCTAAATCAGGGATCAGCAAACTTGGTCTGATGATCAAATCTGGCCCTTCACCTAGTTTTATAAATAAAGTTTTATTGAAACAGAGCCACACCCATTCATTTACGCATTGCATATGGCTGCTTTCCTGCTATCAAAGGAGACTTGAGTAGTTATGACAGATACTGCCTAATTCTCAAAGGCTAGAATATTACTGTCTGGCCCATTACAAAAAAACTTTCCTTCCCCTGATCTAAGTCATTAAATGGGATTCTAAAATCACACTGTTACTAGGAGTGGGTTGGCCACAATGAATTCTCTTCTGGGTTTTAACATTATGATGTGTTATATTTCTGCATATATGGCAATAGTGAGATTTTACCTTGTCTTTTTCAGTATGTGACTTAGATAGACATGTGTGCAGGTTTCTAAGCATTCCCAGGTGACAGGAATGCAGAAGTCTACTTCACATGGCTAAGGTGTGAGGCTGTCACTCATGATAAGCACTTACTCTGATGCTAACCCTAGACTCACCTTATTCCACAAAATGTGCCATGAACTGTGAAAATGAAAAGCAATCATTTTCATCAATAGCTCTTTAAGAAATTAAAATATAAGTACTAGGAGAGCCAAGTGATTTTTTTTTTCAGTCCAACCTTCTCATTTTGTAGATAAGTAAACTGAGAGGATGTTAAATGATTTATCTAAAAGCCGAGAGCTGGCCAGCTTGGCTCTCCCCTCAAACACATCCTGGTTTTATTATCCAGTTACAAAGAACAGATCTTTTTGTCACAGAAACATCTCTAGAGACTAAAATATTTGGTTAACCCTGTTACACATACTCATACAGTATTAGACCAATAATACAATGAAGACATTAGGAGTATTTTGTGTATTAAATTAAGCAAGCAAAAACCTCACGACCATTTTTCTCACCACAACTACAATCATTTTATGCCATGAAAATGTTAACTATTTAACAGTAAAATTCAGGCATTGAGCCAATTCTCTTTCACTAATGTCAAACCTACAAATTGTAATTCCATATAACAACATGTGTAAAGATGTTACAAACAAGGAGAGCATTTGCTGAGCTGCAAGAAATAAATATAAAACCGAATACAGCATTTACCTCCATCTGCAGAGCTTCAGCCAAACCCTTGATGGCGAACTTGGACGAAGAGTAGGCGGTGAAACCGAAGAGTCCCACCTGTCCCGCCTGGGACGCCAAAAAGACGATCCTGCCCACCCGGCGCTCCTTCATGGTGGTGATCACAGCTCGGCTGGGGTACACGCTGCCCAGGTAGTTAATGCTCATCAGTTTCTGCAGGAAGCAAAGAGGCCATGAGGAATGAGAAAGGTCAAAGACACAAGACCGCACTCCTGGGAATTCAATCTGCCCCCCAGATTGCAGTTCTTCCATGGAGCCCAACCGACTGGGAACTCAGTGGATTTGATGAATGAACGAATGATTAAATGACCCTGTCGATGAACCATGATGCTCAGGATCTACTATTTGAAGTTTGTTTCAACCTGGTCTTGCATTCTCACCACGACCACAGTTCTGTCTTTGCTGAAAATGGGTTAAAACTAGTTTTCTCCTTGCAGGTAATATTTTTTGAAAAACAGTTTTAGGAGTAAGCTTCCAAATATGTCGAGCCCGTTAGTTCCAAGCTAAAGAAAGATCACAAAGAGCCTAGGACAGTGGTTAACAGCATGGATTATGGTTTGAAGACTGGGCTTTACCATTTACTACCTACTTGATGATAAGTAAGAAAGTCAAACACTATACTTATTTCTGCGGCTGAAAGCTGGGTTAAGAATAGTATTATCTCATAGCGCTTGCAAGGATTACAAGAGGAAACATAAGTTGGGTGCTAGCACAGCCCCTGATCCACAATAACTACTCAGTAAATGTTGGCTCTTATTTGTGATGGGTAAGACCTTACATAAGTATCAACAGTGTATTTCCTCTCATCCTGGGAACTCTAAAAAACCTTACATTTTACCTTGAAAATCTAAGACTACTTACATTAAAATGTTTTTATGTAAAAAATCTTGTACAAATATTAGATCTATCACCATATAAAACCAAACACTTCACTGGGGAACTTTGAGTCAATCATGAAATAACTCAATAGAATGTTAGATAACTTTTAGAAATAATGACCAGAAACACCAGGAGGGAGAATATTTATTCTGTAAGTTTAGAAAAAGCCAAGGGCAGACTGCATTTACACTGACTATAACTATCTCAAATAGTAAATACAAGCACATGTGCACAGGTAAAAACCAAGGAAATATACCAAAGAACTTATATGCATATATGTCTAACCCACAGACAATAGTGTGGTGAAGGCTGGGGGGAGGAAGGGGGTCTTGGGGGGGTGGGGAAAGACATCTATAATACTTTCAACAATCAAGATAAATTAAAAGCAAACAAATAAGGAAATACAGAAAATTATATGTGATTGTGTTAGGATGCTCAGATTTCCATTTTCCCCCAAATGCCTTTTTAAATCATTGTATTGTTTTAATAATAAATATTCTATGAAACAGTATTTGAAAAAAGATGGCACACTGAATCCAGAATCCAGGTGTTAACCTCAGCTCCCTTCAAAGACCCCACTAAAATTTCAGTAAAAAAATATTTCTTTTTAAAGGCAAGAACCCACAAGAGCAAAGAAAATAATAATAGTTTGGAAGTTGAAGAACAGAATGACAAGTGATAACTAGCTGAGCAGAAAGCAAAGAAACTAAAAAGAGGAATTGTAACACAGAACCCCCCAAAGGCTCCAGTATCTCTGGGAGCAGGAAGGGCGGGCATGGGACTGAAAAACAGGAGTATCAACTAAGAGTCTGCTTAAAAAGAAACAGTCAGATAGGCATATTCACAATTATAATCAGTGATTTCAACACCCCTTTTTCAATAGAACAAGTAAACACAAAAAATCAGTAAGGATACAGATTTGAACAATGTTATCAGCCAACTGGACCTAATCGACACTAGTAAAACATTCCACCCAAAACAGCAGAAAACACATTCTTTTCAAGTGCACACAGAATGGCTATAGGATAGACTATATTCTGGGCATGAGACAAGTCTCAATAAATGTGAAAAGAGTCAAGTCATACAAAGTGTGTTTGTTGACCACCATGGAATTAAATAGGAAATCAAGAAGAGACAGATTTCTGAAAAACACTCAAATGTTTGGAAACTAAATAACGCACTTCTAAATAACCCAAGGGGCAAGGCAGAAATGAAAAGGGAAAGTATAAAATATTTTAAACTGAATGAAAGTGAAAACACACATGATCAAAATTGGTGGATGCAGCCCTTGCCAATTTGGCTCAGTGGATAGAGCATCAGCCCATGGATTGAAGGGTCCCAGGTTCAATTCCGATCAAAGGCATGTACCTCAGTTGCAGGCTTGATCCCCGGCCCAGTCAGGATGCGTGTGGGAGGCAACCAATTGATATGTCTCTCTCACATCAATGTTTCTCTCTCTCCCTTCCCCTCTCTTCCACTTTGTCTAAAAATCAATGGAAAAAATATCCTCGGGTGAGGATTAACAGAGAATAATAAAAAAAACACTGGTGTGATGCTGCTAAGCAGGACCTGGGTGGAAATGCACAGAACTTAAAATCTGTATCAGAAAAGGAAAAAGGCCTCAAATACACCTTGAGCCTTGAATCTTTTGGGGGTTCTGTGGTACAATTCTTCATTTTAGTTTCTTTGCTCCTTGGTTAGACCTCAGCTTCCACCTAAGGAAACTATAAAAAGAAGAGCAAATTAAAACAAAAGTAAATAATAAAAATAATGGAGGAGGTAAGTGAAATAGAAAACAGAAAAACAATTTTTAAAAAATCAATAAAACCAAAAGCTGGTTATTAAGAAAAATCAATAAAATGGATAAATTTCTAGTCATCCTGGTCAGGAAAGAGAGAGGACACAAATGATTACTATCAAGAATGAGAGAGGTAACATTACTATAAACTCTATGGATATTAAAAAGATAATAATGGAATATGATGAATAACTGTGTCAATAAATTCAACAACATAGATGAAAGGGACAAATTCCCTGAAAGACACAGCTACCAAAAGCCACTCAAAAAGAATATACATATATAACTATATATATATATATATATATATATATATATATATATATATATATATATTTTAAAGTAATAAACCTTCCCACAAAGAAACCTCAGGCTTCACTGGTTCACAAACACTTAAGGAAGAATGATATCAACTTAATACAAATTCTTCCAGAAAACTGAAGAAAACAGTCCCTACTCAAAGGCCAGCATTACCCTTATTCCAAAACTAGAAAATAACATTACAAGAAAAGAAAAATATTCAAGAACTTAGAAATGATAAGATATCATAACCAAGAGGGATTTATCCCAGGAATGCCAGGTTGGTTTAACGTGTGAAAATTAATCAATGTAATTCACCATATTAACAAAATGAAAAAGAACTCTATGATCATCCCAATAGATCCAGAAAAAACATTCAACATCCAGTCCTTATAAAAACTCTTGACAAACTAGGAATAGAAGAAAATGTCCTCAACTTGATAAAGCGCATCTACCAAAAACACAACAACAAAACTATAGCTAACATCATACTTAAATGGTCAAGACTGAATGTCTTCTCCTAAGACTGAGGACAAGACAAGAATGTCTGCTCTCACCACTGTGCTACAAGTTCCAAACAGTGCAATAAGGGTGTCCAGAAGGCAATGTTAGAAGTAAAACTGTTTCAGATGATATGATCTTTGATGTAGAAAATCCAATGAGTACTAGAATTCCTAACTGAGTTCAGCAAGATTGTAAGATCAATAACCAAAAAAATCAACTGTCTTTTTCTACATTAGCAATGAACACTCAGAAACTGAAATTTTAAAGAATACTATTTATACTACATCAAAAAATAGGAAATACTGAAAAGTGATGTGTAAGACCCAAACACTGAAAACTACAAAACCTTGAGGAAAGAAATTAAAGAAAACCTATAGACTATGTCCATGGGTTAAAGACAATATTATTAAGATGTCAATTCTCCCCAAGTGGATCTATGGGGTCAATGTAATCCTAATCAGAACTGTGAAATAACTCTCATTAATATCCACAGGTAGAGAAAACAAGACACAGCTCCAAAAACCACAAAGAGAGGCATTAAAAGGGAAAATGAAGAGAAGTAAGCTGGAGGTCCCCAGGTCCACCTCCAGTTTTATGAATCACGGGAAGACCTCGCGTGACTCTGCACAGAGTTGTGCTCATAACTAAGATTTATTACAGTGACAGGCACAAAGCAAAATCAGCAAGGGCAAAAGGCACCCCGGGCAGAGTTCAGAGGACACCAGGGGCAGGTCTCCAGGCGGCCGCTGCCTGCAGTCACAAAGGGCGTGCGCACTCTCCCCGGCAATGAGTTGTGACGACACATGCAGTAGCGTGCACAGGCATCGTATGTGCGTGTGAACATCAGTAAAATTAAACTAACAACAAGAAGCCAAACAAAAGAAGTAACTGAGATAGAATTCATTTTGAATAAAAATGAACTCTTAGCTTCAGAAAATGCATCAAAAGTGGTGGTGTGTTCTCACCAGGCTCACTGATGGTAAGCCCCTACTTTGATCAGAACAAGGCAAGTCACTGAGCCCCAGATGGGAGGGGCAGAGTAGCCTTGGAAGGTGACAGTCCCCTGCTGCCTCCATTCAGGGCAGGCAGGGGAGGAAGGGACTTTTTGTAGGGAGACTAAGGACAGAGAGGGCCTCCTGGTCTGAGGCCCAATCACTGGAATAGAGGCCCCAGGTTTTGGGTTGATAGTCCTTCCTTTTTAGAAGGCCAGTTCTCACATCCAACATCCCCTAACAGCCGCTTGAATCTTTGTGCTGAATTGTTGCCGCCTCCTGCTAGCCCACACTCCGTGGTTGCCCAGTACTCTACCTTCATCCACTTCCCAACATCACTATTTCTTCACTTAGTGACCCCAAAAGCTCCTAAAAGTTGCCCTGTACAGTGGGGGATCCTTTAAAAATGCAGATCCCACCACTGCTTAGCCTAACTTAAAACTCTTGAGACATCTGAGACTAAAACGCTCAAGGCCCCAGCAGACCTGGCCCATGCCCCACTCTGCCCATCTCTGGGGATGCTCCAGCCACACAGGCCTGCCAGTCCATCCTTGGGTTTGCCAAGCTCCTCCCACCTGGGGCCCTGGCAGCTACTGGCTCTTTCCTGGTCCCTCTGTCCCCGTTCCCCAGGTCACCGACCCCAGCCCCCAGGCTGGGTCTCCATCCACACCACCTCACAGAGCCCCTCAGCCCGTTCCTTTCCCCACAGCACATACCCCAGTCTGAAATCACACTGCTATCTGCTTGCTCCTGTGGGGTCTTGCTACCTCACCCAGACTTTATCTTCTTGCTCAGCACGCATCCCCAGGACCCAGAACAATGCTGGGTGCACGAGAGGCTTTCTCTCAAGTATTTTGGGTTGAATGAATGAATACCTGGGAAAGGACATTAGTATTTGTAAGCAGCCACCATGGGCTAAGCGCCACGCACAGATTAGGTTACCCGGTCCTCACAGCTCTGGGAGCTGTCCACCCACTTCATGGAGATGGGAGCTGTGACCGGAAGAGAAAGACTGATCTGCCTGAGATCACACAGCTGGCAAATGGTCAGACTAGAAACCATCAGACCCAATACCTCAAACTGGCTCAGCCTGATGCCAAAGTCCACCTTTCTCTCTGCTGTGCCTGCTGCGGAACAAAGAGCAACAAAGTCATGTGGTGGCTGCCAGCGTGGAAAGATGCTGCAGGTGTGGCAAAGCAACAGATTGTGATTGGGTTGTTTTTTAAACAAAAGAGAGGGGTGAGAGGAAGAGGGAAGGAAGGAAGGAAGGAAGGAAGGAAGGAAGGAAGGAAGGAAGGAAGGAAGGAAGGAAGGAAGGAAGGAGGGAGGGAAGGAAAGGAGGGAGGGAAAACAGTGTGAATGGGAGACTGAAGGTTGAGTGCAAAGTGAATTTTTAAAAAAAATTAGAATTGTACATTTTTTTATGTTTCACAAGCTTCATATTACGGCATTGTTATTTTCCTTCTCTCTTCATCTCACCTGCTTCACGTTGTCTGCTTACCATGGATACCCAATACAGGCATTCCCCTGGTAGTGTACATAGTTTCTTTTACTCTTACTCACAGTTACATACCCCACAATACATTCACTCAGTTATCTTCCTACTTCCATCAGACACACAAACGTAAACCATCCTGACTCCCCGTCCCCAAGCAGGCACACCTGCTTCCTGAGGTCCCAGTTTTACAACAGTGCCTTCATTTATTATAACCCTGCAACCTATTCTACCTCAGTCCTCTGTACCCTCTACACCAGGGGTCCTCAAACTACGGCCCGCAGGCCACATGCAAATACAAATATTGTATTTGTTCCCGTTTTGTTTTTTTACTTCAAAATAAGATATGTGCAGTGTGCATAGGAATTTGTTCATAGTTTTTTTTTAACTATAGTCCGGCCCTCCAATGGTCTGAGGGACAGTGAACTGGCCCCCTGTTTAAAAAGTTTGAGGACCCCTGATCTACACTGTCAAGGGGAGTCCACTAACTGTCCCTCCATATCATCTTATACACACACACACACACACACACACACACACACACACTATTCCTCTTGTGCTGGCCACCTCTGAACTCCCTCATCATTTCATGCCAAGATCACTATTACAACTATTTCCCCCAATTGATTCTTCACACTGCTATTGAAATAATCTTTAAACCCCCCTTTGATTACCCACAGATAAAGGTATACTGGTCAACTATCATTACTTAGTTGATAAAGGAGCTTTAAGACTGTCCAGCCCCGGGTAAGGCACCAGTCTGCTAATATTACATCTGGACTCTCCCAACCTGACTTTAAATCAGAGTGCATGGTGCTTTCCCACAGTCCCCTGGGAGCAAGATATCTTAACTGCTGCTCCAACAGTCTCCTTTCCTACAGCAGATGCAATTTCACTTCACAGACAAAAGCATTCAAAACCCATGACTTTGATGAAGTTAGATAGAACATTAAGAAAAGATGGCAGATGCAATGTCAACTAAAAAACTGTTTCCCACTTAAAGAGTTCAGATCTGATGTCCATTTCTTTAGGGCTGAAATAAATGACAAGGAGAGGCTGCATGTCAAACCCGTTTTAAAAATGCAATCATAAATATGACACAGTATCGCTTTATTCTGATTTGAAAACTCTTAAAGAGTCTGCTCCTCAACTTTTTGTTTTTTCTATGTTAAAAATACAAACACTTGACATGAAAATCCAGAATCTCTCGGTTTATAAGGGGTTCTCTATCACCTCAGGGATACATCACAGTGATGTGTTGGAATGGAGGGTCCATTCCTGTTTTATAACTGGGGAAACCAAGGTTGAGAGACTTGTCTGAATCCTTAAGGCTAGACAGTCGTGGCGCTGGGACCAAAAGCTTGTGTTGCCTCCCTCTAGTCTCCCAAGGCTTCCAGGAAATCTGAACACACTTCATCTATTTCATTTGTAAAGCCTTGCTCTGCTTTAAATATATATATTTTATTGATTTTTCACAGCGAGGAAGGGAGAGGGATAGAGAGCTAGAAACATCGATGAGAGAGAAGCATAGATCAGCTGCCTCCTGCACACCCCGCACTGGGGATGTGCAACCAAGGTACATGCCCTTGACTGGAATTGAACCTGGGACCCTTCAGTCCCCAGGCCGACGCTCTATCCAGTGAGCCAAACCAGCCAGGGCAGCCTTGCTCTGCTTTTAGTGTACGGGCTATCTCCATGATCAAAAAACAAATTTTTACTTACTTCGAAAGTACTAACTTCAAGATCTTCAAATTTTCCTGAAATTGACATTCCTGCACAGTTTACAAGCATGTCCACTGGGCCCAGTTTCTCCTGTGCCTGGAAAAATGCATCAGAGAAGACATTAAGGAAGACAAAAGAAGAGTCACTCAGGAGCAAATCAATGCCAATAAGTAAAATCTATAAAACTATTAGACCTCTTAGGAAGGTTTACCAATTCCAAACCACCCAGCAAAATGGTAAGAACCAAACAAAAGGCATATGAATGAATTCCAATTAGCTCAGCCTCTTACTTGTTTTATGACATTCTCCACTTGGCTATAGTCTTGGGATACATCAACTGATATACAAAGCACCACCTGTTAGAAAGAGAAAGTAATGACTAAAGCTATGCAGGTATCTGAAACTATTTTTAAAAGTTTTGGAGGGGGTTTTTTAGTTTGTTTGTTTTTTAAATTAAAGGCAATTCTTTCCACAAGATAAGGAGTCCAATTTTGGATGTACCAGTTGCACTGTTTGAAATCTGTTGGCAATGCAATTAGCAGAGTCTAATTTTCTTGGCAGTTTTTATAGAAAATTGTTTCGAGCAAACTCAAAATCTGTTGACAATGCAATTAGCAGAGTCTAATTTTCTTAGCAGTTTTTGTAGACAACTGTTTTAAGCAAATGCAAATGTTGGTCAAAGGGTACAAACTTTCAGCTATAAAAGGAGTAAGTTCTGTGGATCTAACGTAGAACGTAAAGGCTGTCATTAATACTGACCTACTGTATACTTGACATTTGCTAAAAGAATAGATCTTAAGTGTTCTCACCACACACACAAAATAACTATGTGAAATCATGGATGCGTTAATTGATCGTGGTAATCATTTCACAATGTAAACGTATGTTAAATCATCATGTTGTACACTTTAAATACATATAATTTTTATTTGTCAATTATACCTCAATGTGGCTGGAAATAGAAAAAAAATGCTCCTCTTGAAATGCCACTACTCATATACAATAACAGAAACAGGTCATTGACCACCTGCAGTCAGGAGGGGAGGCAGGGGCGAGGGCCAACTCTGGGGGGTGCTGGAAATGTTCTGTCTCTGCATCTCGGTGGTGGTTTCACATGTGTGTACACCTTTAAATGGGTGTGGTTTATTGCACATAAATTCTACCTCAAGTTGTTATTAAAAAGACTACATACATTAAAGAATACATAAATCACATCTCAGGTTGTTAATATCTTAAGTTGCTAAAAAGAATAACAATAAATCTAACAAATAGGTCTAACAAATAGGTTTAAAGAATGACTTCCCTTGGAGTTGTGACTGCCCTGTTGGGACTGAATACCAGCCGGTGGAATACAGAGATAAGTAAACAATATCTACTAGCAGAAGCCACCTCAGCCTGGGCTCCTGCTCTGAGGCCGAGCCACAGGACATTATCATGGAGACCAAGGGTCAATCTGGGTCTGCAGGAGCTGAGCAGGGGCCAAGTCACATCTGGTTCCTTCTGAGATTTGCTTGAGATCCCTGCCTCTGGGATGACTGGCCACTCAACTGATTCTCTCAGCAAGGGGGCCACTGAGCCCAGCCCCGGAGCCCACCAGGTATAAACAGCCATGCCTGGGGGTGCGCAGCCCAGAGGGATGGTGGGAAGCCTCAGCCTGTGCTTTACTTTGGAAAACAAGTCCATTTAGTCTTTGAAAAGGAACAGAGTGAGGGAGAAAAGGGGGAGAAAGCATATATTCCGTGCTTACTTTAATAGAAACTTATGAGACAGAAATGAAGAACACTAATAGGGACAAACAATGAGCTTTTGTTTAATTTTCCTTTGTGGGTAATGTTTCCAAAGCAGAGCTTAGGTCACTGACATAGGAACTTCCATGTTCCCAGGGAGGTAGCAGAGAAATGCAGGAAGGTGTCCTTGGTTTCTCAGTCTTTCCATGAATTCTCCCGTGTTGACACTGGCCATCATGCTGAGGTGCACTCAGAGTATGTGTGTGGGTGGGCATGTAAGCACATCAGTGATATGCACCCACGTGTAGTGTGGGTACGAGGCGGTAGAAAGAACGTGCATGCACTTGGGAAGGCTGAGTTCCAATCCTGTCTCTTTATCAACTTCCGAGCAGAACCTGGGAAGGCTGCAGTGACCTCACCTGTGCAATAAGGGTGTCAGACACGCGATGACCAGGATCCCTCCCAGCTCTAAGAAACCATGTGTGAGAAATGAAGCTGTGACATGGGAGGTCAAAGAGATGAATAAAAAGAGACCAATGGCTGTAGGGTTTTCAGGCAGAAAGTTTTACTTAATGCAAGGAACCCCATCCAAATGAATAAATTCCTAAGGAAAGAAAACACCCCCTTCGAAAATGTGCCCTGGCACATTCCAGACTCAAGGGATTGCCCTGGACTTTATCCCTGTATCATCACAAAGAAAACAATTGTTTAAAAAGGGAGTAGGAATCATGGAATTAATTTTTAAACATGCCTTTTTATGCAGGATTGGATCATTTACTATACTAGTAAATAAAACCTATACCACAGACAAGTGACATTTTTTTAAATGTTAATAAATGTTATACATACTAGTATATATATATATATAGACTCCATTTTATCTATCAAACAATTCCATAACCCAGAAATATTTTTAAATGCCCCCTTCCCCTTAAGTGTTGGTATCAAGTTGACTTAAATAAATAATTGAAATAAAATCATTTTCCAGCAAAGTATTTTGTTATTTTGATGGTTTGTGTGTGTGTGTATATGTGTTAGAGTCTATATGTTTTTGTCATAATCTGGAATTCCAGACAATTCCAGCAGTTTCACCTTTTTCACAACAGTCTAGTATGTATTTTAATTAGAAAACTCTCACATCTTCCAGTAAACTATTAAGAACTGAAGAATCCCTTTTTCCCCTTTATGCACCTGTGTTGATTCGTACAGGAAAGGCAGCAGGCAGACAGTGGTTTTACCTGTTTGTCATTAATACAGTGCTTCTCAATTTCTTTCTTTGCCTGCAGCAGCCTCTCCTGAAAGCAAGAAAGAACTATTAGTTCTGGCGATTGTCTACTCATCTGCTTGTTTGTTTAAAAGGAGAGAAAAAGTAATTATTTGTGTAAGTACTCATTAAATTCTAGAAAACACGAAGACAACACCGATGTTGCGCAGGGATGGGCCACCATCGACGAAAAAAAGAAGCTGTAGCATACGCTAAGCTATGGCTAAGCAATAGCAAGTTTTTAAATTCATTGTATAGAACGATAACAGAAAAATAAATGAACTCCAAAAATCCCAATAGACCGTATTAATTGTTGACGGGCACCCGACCAGTTCTAATCAATGTTTTGATCTGACATTTGATATAAACAAGAACAACCATGTGGATATGCAATTAGGGTACATGTGATTCCATGTCGAGAGATCACCCAACATGTCCCTCCGCTGCTATAAAAGCAAATATAGAAAAATCACTTTTTAGATGGACCAGGTAAATCCATGCCTGGCTACTCTCACAATTACTCTTTAGACCAGCAAAGCTGTCCATGGAACAGTAATTCTTCCAATATCTCATTTTGCTTGTTTCACGCATTTTCAAGAAGACAAATACCGGTCTACAGTGTCTTCCTTTGCTCTAAAGCATGCAATTTAACCCTTTGAGTGCCAACCAGTATCCTAGGAACTATGCTAAAATTGCCAAGGCATTTTTGCTGATTTTACAGCAGTTTAGGAAAAAAAATATGAATCGCAAGTAAATGAAGTTACATATTCAAAAACTTAAGGAAACCTTTACTACACTGACATATTTAGCAATATCATCATCACTAATAAAAGCAGACTTAGAACTGGACGCCATTTCGAAGCTTTGATAGCGCTCCCGGCACTTTTGGCGAAAGACAGGAGGAGCGCGATCGCGCTCCCTGGCACTCAAGGGGTTAAATAGGCCGTGACAGCAGAAAAGCACAAAAGGGAAGGCAATCCTTTGGAAAGACACACCTGTTTTCTAAACATGAATGTGTCTATAGTAAAATAATACTGTTCTGTGAATCAATATATGCACAACTCAACTTTGCGAAAATCAGAATAAAATATTACATCAGAAAATCAAGGACTTCTGGAGGCCAGAAAGCTCGTCTGCTCCTCGTTCACCTCCAGGCACACAAGGACCACACAATGAGCTTCTGAGCACCCAAAATGCGGGCCCCCCCTGCCCCCCTTTCCATCTGCCTCGAGTCAAATACAGGCAATGTTTAAACCTCACAAAATGCCTTTTTATTAAAGTCCTGTTTCCATTCCTGTAAGGTGCATGAAAGTCAAAGCAAACTCACTGTTAGAGAAGTCAGCAGTATACCTTTTATGTATATCCTGCCTTTCTTGATTTTAAAAAGAAACAGTGGATGTCCAAGCCTAATTCTGTATCACTGTTTAAACGTTTCCCCCAGAGGCCCCTATGGCCGGCCACTCCCACTGAGGCCTGCTCACCTGTGCACCCCCTACCTGAGCAGTCGCGGTACTCCTGCTCTCCCTTTGCATAGGGGCATCCCAGTGCCCAGGCACCGATGCCACGCTGACGTTCCCATCCCCTCTATCATCCCCTTCCCGTCTTCACTCAACAATGATGTCTGAGCACCCGCTGTGAGCCAACTATGCCGGGCACAGAACAATGGCCGTGGACAATACAACCCTGGTCATTTCCCCCACCCCACGGAGAAAGGGGGACTCCCCCACTGTTTGTGCGAACAGAGTGGCACTGCTTCACAGGGCATGGAAGCAACTTTGGCAAGAACAACAGACCTTGTATCAACTGAACACAGAAAAACAGGTGTTTAGCTCAATTGCTGGGGAGGAGTGAGATTCCTCAGTGCGGTCTGGTTTCACTAGAGATGTGCATCCCGTCATAAGCAAATGAGAAACATCTACATATCCTATCAGTGCCACCAATGCTCCTGCCGGCACCCCCAGTGAGCGGAGGGCCCTCCAGGCTTCCTGTGGCCAGGTGTACTGCCTAGCTTCCTCTTGGCCTCTCCCACCCCAAAATCCGCAGCGTCCATGGTGTTGCCTAATCGTTGATGGCACTAAATATGTATTTGTGGAGCTGGTCTGACTTTGACCAAGAAACTGCCCTGAATATGAGAAATAACCGTGGTTCAGGAAGCGTACCTCAAACTGGAGATTTCCAGCGCAGGTGTCGACACCAGGACGTTTGGTACAACCTCTTTGATTAATTTAAAGTTGAATGAGTTACTAATAACGTACCTAGAAGACTTACCTCATTTCGTGCAACCAGAGTTATGAATGCGCCTTGTTTGTAGCACTCGATAGCAATGCACTTTCCAATGCCACTGGAGCCTCCTGTCACCTAAAAGTAAAAAAAGTCTTCTTAGCACTTGGCATTTCCCTTCTGTTGAAAGCTCATCTAAAATAATTATGATGGGCTCTAAAAACCAATAGGAAAACTAAATTTTTAGCTACTGTTGCTTCTTCATCCCAGACTTTATGAGTGCAAACATGGAAGATTGTACCATCAGCAGGGCCTGCTGTCATTGTCCCCAGCACTGAACTATATATACACTGCACACCTATACCTTTTCCTGAGTTCACTGGAGGGAAAGTGTCCTGTAAATCTAGCTAATAAATAATACATTAGCCCTAAGTGCCCATCAGTAGATGAGTGGATAAAGATGTGGTACATGTATACAATGAAACATTACTCAGCCATGAAAAAAAATGACATCTTCCCATTTGTGACAGCATGGATGGACGGAGGGGTATTACACTAAGTGAAATAAGTTAGACAGAGAAAGACAAATACCAGGTGAAAGAGCATTATATAAAAATAAAATAATATAAATGAACAAAACAGAAACACACTGGAAGATGTAGAAAACAAACTCATGGTTGTCAGCTGGGAGGAGGGTTGGGGGACTGGGTGAAAAAAGTTTAGGAATTGCGAAGTACAGATTGGTAGTTACAAAATAGTCACAGGAATGTAAAGTACAGAATAGGGAATATAGTCAATAATATTGCAATAACTATGTATGGTGCTAGTGGGTACTAGAATTATTGGGGCATCACTTGGTAAATTATATAAATATCTAACCACTATGCTATATAGCTGAAACTAATCTATATATATAAAAGGTTAAGTGACCAACGGTATGTCCCTCCGACCATACGTCCCTCTGACTGAACGTCTCTCCGACCGACCAGCCGGTATATATGACGTGCAGTGGCAATTTAAAAATAAACGTTGACTCGCGCATGTGCAATACATATAAAGCTCTCACTGACACCAATCTAGACAGAGTAGGAATATTCCTACCTGAACCCGTTTTCAGACATGGTCAGTTATATGTGCTTTCTCTCAAGTTCGAAGAGCATGTGACGTTAAAGTTAAAGTTGTAAATACTTCATCACAAGGGAAATTAGTCATGCACTCTGAAGGTGTTTTTACTCTTAATGTGGTATACAGGGAGATATAAGAATAAGTTTAATCCTGCCTACCCTGCAGGGGCCAGCTCCAATTTCACTTCCTCCAATCAGCTCTTCCTGTCACTCAGTCCCATCCTTTACCCGTCACTTCTATCTTGTGCACAGTTACTTATGTACATGTCTTAGTCCCCCTGCCAGACTGTAAGTCCCTTGAGGACCAGTACCCACTCCAATGTACCTCCCTCATTCCTAGCCCAGTGCAAAGCATAAGCAGCTTCAAAATAAACACTTGCCTACATTCATTTGCAGAATGGTGTATTGTGCTATTCCTATGACAGATACAATGACAAGAACACTTTTAAGTAAAATTTCCTATTTGTTATTCAATGAATGAACGGAAGTTATGAAGAAAATGTATATGCTGTAAAGTGCCATGTTGATATTAGCTGTTGTTATTATTGCTGTCTTTTTCTAGACTGTAATAAGTAAGCTAGCTGTGTGAAATTACCGCACAGCAAAGAACTGTTCGACCTGATCACTTCTAAGATTTTTCCATAAGAACAAGAGTAAGACTTCAACTTTTGGGTCATGCTTCATGGGAAACTAAACCCCCAAGCAAGCCAGCTAATTCTTAGACGGTACCTAAGAATAAGCCATTTCTAGGCTATAATATTCTGAAAGTTATAAGCAAATATGAGAGATCTTCAAGATGGCTGAGAAAAATGGTAACTGTGTACTGAGTTGCCTGACAAATGGCAAACAGAGCCCAGATGTGGGACACTAAAGATAAGTTTGATTTCCTTCCTTTATCATTCCCTCTTACTATTCATTGGAAATTCTATTTAAATGTTACTAACTTTAGTCACACCCCACCCCTCTTATTGAAGGCAAGAGGGGGGAGGGTGTTACAAGGAAAGTTGCTCCCAGCCATCTCCAAAAAAAGGAAAACTTGATTTTCCAGTACACAAGTAAATTAAACAGCTTTTTAAATATAGTTTTATTGATTTTTTTACAGAGAGGAAGGGAGAGGGATAGAGAGTTAGAAACATCGATGAGCGAGAAACATCGATCAGCTGCCTCCTGCATATCCCCCACTGGGAATGTGCCCACAACCAAGGTACATGCCGTTCACTGGAATCGAACCTGGGACCCTTCAGTCTGCAGGCTGACGCTCTATCCACTGAGCCAAACCGGTTAGGGCAATTAAACAGCTTTTTAAAAACCAGCTGATGTACAAGAGTACATACCCTGTAAGACGCCTGCAATTAGGGAGATAACACTAGTATGTAAGAATTGTTTTAAAAAGAGAAACAGTAAATAATTATGGCCTAGTCTGTTCATGCTTCCACATAAACAACCATGCCAAACGCCAGCTCCCTTTCCTAACACCACCTGGTCTAGTCCTAACAAATCTCAAGAAAAATAAGTTTTCGCTCTCCTAATAACATTAAAAAGGAGGACAGATGGTGACAGATGTGAATTATTCATGTCACCCTCACATCGCTTATAAGGGCGTTTTAAAACTAGACAGTGAAAGTAAGAAACTCCTCTTGGTCCCTCCCAGGCTTGTCTGTCACCTTACCGACCAGCGGCCTGCAGCATCATGGGGTGGAAGGAGCAGAGTCAAGGTTAAGGGAAACTCTCTTCTAGACACTGACTCAAATTTTTCATCCATGCATCTGGCTTTCCCTTTTTCCAAGTTACGCTCTGCAAACATAAGTTCTGAAAGAATCCAACCTTTAAAGCCATGCGATGGTGGCAGAAGTTATCATGCGGATGGATGTGACACCTTCAGGATTTGGCACGACTGTAAAGTTTTGCACCTCTCTCTTTCTTGCTCTCCCTCAAAGAATTTACACTCACCTCCTCATCTATCTTCCACATAGGGAAGCGCAGGAGTTGGAAATTCACGAATTGTTTTACAAAAGAGAACTTAAAGGAAACACCTTTTCTCATTCCCGAAGCTGGTCCAGATTTAAAGCCCACGACAAGAAATGGCCATCCTGTCCTATGGCACACGGCTCAGTGGGGAGGCTCGAGTATGTCACCTCGGGCACCAGGAGGATCTGTGCCACCAGCTTAGTCCCTACCCATAACCTCCCGCCTCAGTGTGCACCCCGGGGTGGGGAAATTCAAAGCCGCCGCAAAAAGCGAGGTGCTGGGCGCAGGGAAGGTGGCATTCTCAGTTTAAAAGAAGTGCTACACCTGCAGAAAGGGAATCATTGAAGGCACGAGCTTCCGGTAAGAAACAAACCAAACCCATCCACAGCCCTTTCACTCCTAAAGCGCCGCCAGGTGGATCGGACTCCGATGCTGCCACCGGGTCGCCCAGGAACCGCCATCAGCCGACCCCAGGCTGAGCTGCCAGAGAAACCATCAGTGTAGACGGGGCAGAAGCGTCCCGGCACCTCCCTCCGGCCAGGGCTGCCGGCCCACTGGGCTCGGCCAGTTTCCCCCAAGTGAGTCACCCCCTGGATGCCTTTGGCAACCGCTCGGTCCGCCTCTCGCACAGGCCAGCTCCCAGCTCCCAGCTCCCAGCTCCCAGCGCCTCGGCCCCTCCTGGCGGCAGGGACTCCCTCCCCGCCTCTCTCCCCACTCCCCCCACCCTGCCCCCGACCACGGTGTCCTTGACAAAGTTTCTCAGCCTCTCCGTTGACTGCCTCCTCGGGAAAACTGAGGACAAAAACAGCCCCATCCCGGGGATGCGCCGGGGTCACCGCGCGGTTCCGGCCCCCGGAGCACCGGGAGGAGCCAGCTGCGGCGAGCCGGTCCCCGAGGGCCTCGGCGCGGCCGGTGCCAGGTGCACAGCCAGGTGCACGGCGGC
>NW_005871084.1:6066055-6104675 GCF_000147115.1 Myotis lucifugus
GCGGGGAAACCATTTAACAACACCAAAGAATAAAACCATTCCTAATTTTACAGGGGTCCCGGTATCCAGGGCCCTCGGGAACCCAGAGGCCCTTTTGCAGGGGGCCGATGAACCCGCTATTTGGGGGGGCGAGTGCTCTGGGGGAGCGGCGGGGAAGCTTGTGCACCTTCCCGGTGTCGCGCCGGGCGCTGGGCCGCTCGGGGCGTGGGTTCCGCCACGTCGCCGAGTGTCGCCCAGCCCCGCGGCCCGCCTGGCAGGAGCCATCCGGGCTCGGGCCGCGGGGCCCGACCCTGGCGGCGCCTGGAAGCCCGGCATCAAGCTCTGAAATCCCGGCCTCCATTTCGCAGGTCCGGGGCGTTCCTAGAAAATGGTCACAGCCCATTGTCCCTGTTCAGAGGAACGGGAAGACCTGAATATGGCATTTACGAAGTCACTCACATGGTTCCATTTCGTTGAGCTGAGTTCATCTTTTTTTACCAAAGCAAGGTTTAAATTAAAAATAAATAAATAAAAAGGTTGTGATCTAATTCACATCCCGATTTAAAGTGTGAAATAAATGTATTTACTGCACTCAGAGCTATGCAACCTCTCCACAATTTTAAAACATTTCATTACACCTCCCTCACCCCCAAAATATCCTGTTCCCATCAGCAGTCAATGCCCGTTAGGCAATCACCAGTTTTTGTCTCTATGGGACTGCTTATTCCAGATAAACAAATGGAATCATACGCGAGGTAGCCTGTTGTGTCCAGCTTCTTTCACTTGGCATGTTCCCAAGGTCCATCCATGTTGTACCATGGATCAGTATTTTATTGTTTTTATCAACAAATTATATTCCATTGTGTGGACAGACCACATTTCATTTATCCAGTCATTAATTGATGGGCATTCAGGTTGCTTCCACTTTAGGGTTTTTGGGTTTTTTTTTGTTGTTGTTTTTAAATATAGATTTTTATTGATTTTTAGGGAGAGAAAAGGAAGGGGAAAGGATAGAGAGATGGAAACATCCATGAGAGAAAGAGAAACATCATCAATAGGCCGCCTCCTCCACGCTTCCCACAGGGGGTTGAGCCTGCATCGGGGCATGTGCCCCGACCTGGAATCCAACCGGTGACCTCTTGGTTCCATGCTCAACTGCTAAGCTACACTTTAGGGCTTTTGTGAATAATGCTGCTGTGACTTTCACAACCAAGTTTTTGTGAGGACACATGTTTTCCTTTATCTGGGGTATAGACCTAGAAGTGTAATTGCTGGCTCTTGTGAACGGAAAAGGGGTTCTACATAAAGTAACCTCACAGGGTGATCTGGTCATAAATCCCAAAGTGGGCAGGTCATGGTGGGTAGTCACTCCCAAGAACTTCTTTAGTAAAAGGCTTACCTTTGCCTTAAGCAAGCCCTGTCTGTGCACCTAGGTTTACACACCTTTGAAATGATATTTTTAGACCCTCCTTCTAAAGCATGACCTCAAGAGAACACATAATCTCCTTAACTATGCTGTAACCCAATCCCCCACCTTGCTTTCTCCCACCTTCAGGTAATCTTGCTTACTTCTTTCTTTAATTCTAAATGCACAGAAGCTGCAGACTGTCATTTCTTGGAAGCATTTATCTCAGTGTGTTGCGATCTGGCTTCCAGGTTTATCCTCTGTTTGGCTTAAATAAATTTTTATAAAAACTGTCTACACGTTTGACCATTTTCACATCGACAATCTTATAACTGTTTCACCAGAACTGCCAGACTGCCAAAGCAGCTGAACCATTTTACATTCCCACCAACAGTGTATGAGGATTCCAATTTCCCTATATCTTCAGCAACACTTACCATCTTTTTAATTATAGCCTTCCTAGTGGGTGTGAAGTGACATTTCATTGTGATTTTGACTTGCATAAGGCACTCATTTTTGTTTGCTTGCCTTTCCTTTTTGTTGTTATTTTTAGGAATACTAAGGAGCTCAGGAGCAAAGGATCTGAGTTTTTCTTCTTTATTCACTTATTGCCCTGGATTAGCCAAATTACAGGGATTGAGGGCATAGGCCCGATGACTTCTGACACCAACTGCAAGTTTGGGCAATTCCTAAACCACCTTCTGTTTTGATAAGTCCCTAGAAGGGCTCACAGAACTCACTGAGAACTGTTATATTCATGGCGATCAACCGTTTACGACGAAGTCAGCTAAAGAAAAATGTGCATGGGGCAAAGTATGGAGGGCTCTAACTGCACAGCTTCTGTTGTCCTCTCCCACGGAGTCAGGACGTGTGACCCTCTCAACACTCGAGTGTGACAATATGCATCAAACTCCTCTGGTGTCGAGAGATTTTTATTGAGGCTTCCTTATGTAGGAGTGATTGATTGCCCATATGGCTAAACTCAGACTCCAGGCCAAATGATATTGCATGATACAAAGCTTATGACATGGTCGATCTTTCTGGCATGGCCAGCCCCCACCTTAAAATCCAGTTTGGCTAGCTCTCATCTAAACAAAGACACTTCTATCAGGTAGGACATACATCACTTCCCAGAAGCCAAAGACAAAGGTCAGACCTTCTCTTTGGGCAAGGCCAATTCTTTACCACACAGGCCACCACCTGGTCTTTGTTCAAAGCTCTCCTACAAATAAACACATGCCCAATATCTGGAGGAGGCAGTGTGGAGTAGGAGGCTCTTAACTCAATTTCCCTATGGATTTGACCATGAATAACAGCACTGTAATCTAAGACAATG
The DNA here is from genome assembly GCF_000147115.1 of Myotis lucifugus. NCBI lineage: Eukaryota > Metazoa > Chordata > Mammalia > Chiroptera > Vespertilionidae > Myotis > Myotis lucifugus. The sequence goes on from NW_005871084.1 coordinate 6,068,776, forward strand.
ACAGCTTTACACTGTAACGCTGTACCAGGTAGAAAAAAGGAAAGTTGAGGTGATAGGAGAAAAGTGTAGTCATAAGAACTATATAGTCATGCTAGCATCCGCCCCTACTCCTCCTCCAGCTCCCCACAAAAAGTGGAGGAATCTAGTGGGGACCCTCCCTTGGTCCCCCTCCTGCTGAGTGTGAGTGCACGTTCAGCAAGACCTGTAAGTCAGCCCTATGACCTTTATCTTCCCTTCCTCGGTTCAACTGCCTGTTTCAATTCTCTATTAGACCTTTACTCTGAGGATAATATGCAACATATGTCCATTACATGTGCTTGCTACCTCTTTGACCACTGTCGGACTCTATGGGCTATAAAATGTGCTTCTAGGTCTGAAGAAACATAATTCAGTCGGAATTGGTGAAATATCTTCTGGTTCAGGCCTTTTATAGCATTTTGAGCATTGCATCTACCTCTGGGCATGCAAAACCCAGTCCAATCTGTCTACTCAGGTCAAGATCTACTTGTAACCTTCCAGGGCTAAAAGCATCCGTCTGCCACCAACTCTGTGTCACACCTTCCCTCTGGGGAATCTTCCCCATAGTCATCGGCAGCCTCTGTCGTTTAAAATAATATTTTTATTGATTTGGGAGAGGGAGGGAGAGAAACATCAATGATGAGAGAGAATCATTGACTGGCTGCCTATTGCAGGCCCCACACTGGGGATCAAGCCTGCAATCCAGGCATGTGCCCTGACCAGGAATCGAACCATGACCTCCTGGTTCATAGGTCAACACTCAGCCTCTGAGCCATTTTTGTTGGCACAGGAAAGTTACTGATATTTGGTGACCCAGAGGGACCAAGAGGACTATGTCTAGATTCATCCCATCTCTGAATTGCCATAGCCCCACATCCATTCATTTCATGACCCAGGTGGCCACCTCAAGTGAGCACACCAGACTATCCACTTGCTGGTTCCAATCACCTTCTAATCTTTAGGAGGTTCTGATGACCAGCAACAGGCCCTACTTTAATGTACCCCTTGAGTTTCCATAGTGATTTCCATACAGTTATGTCCCCTACAGGCATCCGTTTCTCATCGCCCTTATACCTAACCATATGGCCAGGCCATTAGCTCGTGCCCAGTTGTTTCAACACCCAAACATAGGGACTAACAGTATGTAATCCAGCCAACTGAGCTGGTTTGTTTTTACCTTCTTCAGAGTGGCAGTCTTCCAAATTGGGTGCTGTCCACTCATTCACCTTGAACCTGACATCCATAAACCACACAGCTCTTCTTTTGTTTGATGGAGAGCTATGCATAGGACACAGCCCAAGTGGCCCAAGTGGCTACAGGCCCAGCAATTCCTCAGGTGGCTCCAAAGTCAGCCCTGGAGTCTATCTACTGTGAACACAGTTCACCTCTTTGCATTTCCTGGTAGCATGTTCCTGCAAAACCGGTTCCATTTTATTATGAAACTCTTTTGGGCACTGCCTTCCCCATTAGAGTGTTTCTCTAACATCACCAAAGACGATGTATCTCCAACTGGTTCTGTCTCTCTGGAGAACTCTGCCTAATAGAGGAGGGATCCTGGGCTTAAATGCAAAACTATGAAACCTTTAAAAAAACACATTGGATTTTAAAAGAATGAAGACTTTGGCCAGTCCGGGGGACAAAATAAAAACCAGGTCACTTATTTACAAAAAGCTAGTTTCAGATTTCTCCACAGTAACATTCAACGTGAGAGAACAATAATACATCTATAAGAGTCTCAAGGAAAGAATGGTGAGCCAAGCAGGTTTTATATCCAGCTGATCTATATTTCACCCATTGAACATGGAATAATTAAGGAAATATTTTTCCCATAAGCGCTTCTTGAGGGAAGTATTAAGGCTATTGTCTTAGTCCATTTGGGCTGCTGTAACAGAACACCATAGACGAGGTGGCTTATAAACAATAGAAATTTCTCAGTTTTGGAGGCTGGAAAGTCCAAAATTAAGATACTGGCAGATGTGGAGATGTAGCAAGAAGGAAGTTTCTGAAAGCCAGAAACAGAGCTCTCAGCAGAAACTGAATCTGCTGGCACCTGGATCTTGGACTTCCAGCCTCCAGAACTGTAAGAAATGTCTGTTGTGTAAGCCACCCAGTCTATGGTGTTTTCTCACGGTGGCCCTAGCTAAGATCATGCCATTAAATAATTTCAAATTTGTCATAAACGTTACAGAATCCACACACATTACTACTTCACTAAACCTATTTTTCATAGCAAGGAGGAAGCAATGCATTGATTGACAGTCGGGCACAAACTCCCTATCAAGGTAACTACTCGTATTTCAAATAAAATGAGTACAAATATTTTGGTGTTCATTTTTTCATAATCACTCCATCATCATCCTTAGGTACCATTTGCCACATTCAGGATAGTGTTTTGTGTTACACAAAAAAGTTCAGTTGAATTAGTATTATCTCATAAATTAAGATTAAAAATTTCCCTGGCTGATGTGGCTCAGTTTGTTGAGCACCATCCCATACACCAAGGGGTCACTGGTTCAATTCCTAGTCTGGGAACATACCCAGGCTGTGGGTTTGATCTCTGTTGGGGTACGTAAGGGAGGCAATCAATCGATGTGTCTCTCATATCAATGTTTCTCCATCTTTCTCTGTCTCTCACACACATTGCCGGGAGCCGGTCCATCCTTGCTGCTTGACACAGTCACTGCAGAGAAGAAACATCTGCACAGCATATGTTTCAAGGGACCTGGCGTATATAGCATACTGTTCTTAATATGTTTGCTCCCCTTAGCGCTATGTGTTTTAACCAAGGTCACCTCTCCGAGAAAGGTTGTTTCCCCAGGTGGGGATTTTTCCCTGAGGTTAGGGAGGGGATACAACCCCTTAATTAAGTGCCAGGTGGGTAGTTAAGCTACATAATCTTTACTCCCTGGAATGGAGATAAGAAACGCCCTAACCTTTGTAATAGAAATTGACAGGATTAAAATCGGCTGATATAAATATAGATGTAACAAGACAATAAACATCAGATCCTGATCAGATCCTAACCAGAACCTAGCCAGAAAACATGGCAAAAGATCCTGGACAGAACCTGGCTACAGAACTTGGCTGGAGAACCTAGAGACAGAACATGGCGGGAGAACCTGGAGAGAACCTGGCTGAAGAACCTAGAGACAAAACCCCGGACAGAACCTAGCAAGAAAACATGGCAAGGGAACCTGACTAGAACCTGGCGACAGAACCTGACTGGAGATCTGGGCTAGAACCTGGCTGAAGAACCAAGAGACAGAACCTAGAGACAGAACCCAAAGACAGAATCCAGAGACAGAGAACCTAGAGTCAGAACCTAGCGAGAGAACATGGCACCAGAACTTCGCTGGAGATCCTAGCCAGAACTTCGCTGGAGATCCTGGAGGGAGAACCCCGCTATGCTGATGAACTGAGCCCAGTTTCCATGTCATTCATTCTTCGCCGACTCTGTCCACACCTTTGGGGATCCCTGGACCCGTTGGGGTTGGACCCCAACAATTGGCGCCCGAACAGGGACCCTTAGGTAAGCCCCCCATTCCCCTAGGTAAGCCCCACTCTCGGGACAGATAGGACTCCACCGTAGAAAGAGGGTGGATAGTCTTCGCCAACTCCGTCCACACCTTTGGGAACCCCTGGAACAGGATTCCCCTAGGTAAGCCCCCCCCCCCCCCATTGAGAACCCCCACACTTGGGACGGATAGGACTCCACCAAGGTGCTACAGACCCCCCTATAGAGGATAAGTAGGGTAAGAAGGTGGATAGTACAGAACTTAGATTGAGAAGATGTGCCATACTGAGTCCAAGAAAGACGACTCTATTGATCCTTAGATTAAGAAGATGTGCCATACTGAGTCTAAAGAAAAAAGACTCTGTATTGATCTTTTAACACATATGCTTCCTAGCAGAGGAGTTAAGGTTACTCCCAGTCAGACGGAATGTTTTATACAAGTATGTCCATGCTTTTCTGAGGAAGGAAAGGTGCCAGAAAGGTAAATGTAGAGGCATGGGAGAAGATAGGCCCAAGGAGCCTTATCCTTAACCCCACTGCAGCCTTTCCACCCCGGAAAAGTACAGGATTGGAAAGCTCTCCCTGGGGTGATAGATCAGGACTCAGGTAACAGCGGAAAGCGCCAATCCTACTCTTAAAATGGATACAAGAGAGCATTTGGGGTTTTTCTTTTTAATGCCTGCCTTGGATTGAGTAAATGCATTACATGGGTCACCACAATGGACCCAGAGAAGCTCCTTGTCCCATCGTTCCAAAGACTTAGAGTTGCCCGGATGACAGAAAAGCGGAAAAAAGGAGAAAAGGAAGGCTATGGAAGGGACTGAGGTGCCAACATGGGGTCAGCTGAAGAAGTTAACAACTGAAGCCCAACAGATGGTAGTAAAGCAAGAAGTGGAAGCTACTCTCTCAGCCAAGTCCGAGGACTCTGAGTAAATCAGCAAAAGAAACTTTCATTTAGCAGAAACTCACTTATTTCGTCAAATGGAAAGACTTACTTACAGGAGCCTGGAAGGGACCTGATGTACTTTTAACCTGGGGGAGAGGAGATGCTTGTATATTTCCACAGGATGCAGACTCACCTGTGTGGATTCCAGACCATCTAATCCGACCTTATGTCACACTACCCTCCGTCTCCTCCTCATCCTCCTCCTCCCCGGTATCATCCATATCGTCTGAACCAGAGGGTACAGCTGACTCCTCCCCGGACACTGACACCACCATCAAGCATGGCCCTAATGGACCCTTTGATGCAGCCCTTCAACTCGCTGACGCTTCAGGAAGCCCGTCGCCAATGACGCTGCCCGCTAGCCAGATCAACAAGGACAACCAAACCACCAACTTGAGGACAGCTGAAATCCCTTGACTAAAGAGGCCAGCAACCTTCTACAAGAACAAGGCTCCGTGTGCACTCCATCCACTATGTTTATAGATATGCTCTCTATCATTGCTTGTCAGTCTTCTTCTGAGTCTTAAACAACCCAATCCGAGAGGTGGCCACTGATTTACATGCGCTATCATTTAAAAAATAAAAAAGGGGGAATTTGCCGGGAGCCGGTCCATCCTTGCTGCTTGACACAGTTGCTGCAGAGAAGAAACATCTGCACAGCATATGTTTCAAGGGACCTGGTGTATAAAGCATACTGTTCTTAATATGTTTGCTCCCTTTAGCGCCATGTGTTTTAACCAAGGTCACCTCTCCGAGAAAGGTTGTTTCCCCAGGTAGGGATTTTTCCCTGAAGTTAGGGAGGAGATAAAACCCCTTAACTAAGTGCCAGGTGGGTAGTTAATCACTTTAACTATAAACAATCACGCTTAAGCCACATAATCTTTACTCCCTGGAATGGAGATAAGAAACACCCTAACCTTTGGAATAGAAATTGATAGGATTAAAATCAACTGGTATAAATACAGACGTAACAAGACAACAGATGACAGAACCTACAGACAGAACCCAGAGACAGAGAACCTAGAGTCAGAACCTAGCGAGAGAACATGGCAAAAGATCCTGGACAGAACCTAGAGACAGAACCTAGAAACAGAACCTAGCGAGAGAACCTGGCTGAATAACCTAGACACAGAACCTAGAGACAGGACTTGGCTGGAGATCCTATACAGAACCTGGCTGGAGATCCTAACCAGAACTTCGCTGGAAATCCTGACCAGAACTTGGCTGGATCCTAACCAGAATTTCGCCATTCCTTATTCGCCGACTCCGTCCACACCTTTGGGGACCCCTGGACCCGCTGGGGCTGGACCCCAGCAACACATATTAATGAAAAACAGTTTAAAAAGATTAAAAATAATAATGCAGACTTTACTTCCGCAGTTTAGCTTATAATGTAAAACTCAGTTAAAAAACAAACAAACAAACAAACAAAAAAAACAGAGGAGAAACCAAGATGGCGGCATAGGTAAACACCCGAGATTGCTGCCTCGCACAACCACTTCAAAAATACAACTAAAAGACGGAATGCACATCATCCAGAACCACAGGAAGGCTGGCTGAGTGGAAATTCTACAATTAGAAGGAAAGAGAAAAAGCATACCGATACTCAGAGGAGGTGCCGTGCGGAAGAAAAATACAAAGGTGCGGAGGTGCATGCAGAAAGGGTTGGTGGCTGAGGACATGGTTGTCTTTTTCAATCGGGAGGGAGTCTCAAGCTCTGAGCTCCAGTTCCGGGCGAGTCTCTGGGGACCCAGACCCATACGGGAGAAACTGGACTGTCTGGCATCGGTGGCATCGGTCAGAACTCGAGGGCGGCTTTCTCTCGGTGGTGCTTGCAGTGATTGCCAGGACACTGAGAAGCAGGGCCTCTGAGGGCAGGACTGAGAGCAGCCATAACTGCTTGCTCCGCCCTGTTGATCCCCTGGGACCCCGCCCTGCCCAAGCCATGGAGGCTTTTGCATATGAAAGGGCTGGCCCTTTGCAATCTGATAATTACCTAACAAACTGCAGCTGGCCCAAGGCCCCAGGGCAACTTGCATTGCGTCACAGCTGGCTCCTGCTGGATAGTCTCAGGCAGAGGCTAGATTAGCACCTCCTTAGGGATCCATGAGCCAGTGTGCCCGGTGGTCAGAGTGGGACCATCCAGATTGCAGCTCCTCGGATTCATAAAGGACACACTCAGGGGGCAGACTCAGTGAGCACCAAAGCCCCATTGAAGCAAGTCTTGCCCCAGAGGGGTGTCTCCAGCACAGAAGTTCTCCCACTGCAGACACAGCTGATTCTCACAGCCAATTGGCCTGGAGGTCAATCCCTCCAGTATTACCTACAACAATCAAGGCTTAACTACAACAAGACTGTGCACAAAGCCCACAAGGGGGTGCACCAAGAGTAGCTACCTCAGGTAATTGGGGAGGCTGAGCCACTGGGCCCTATAGGACACCTAGTACAGAAAGCCACTCTAACGACACAGAGAAGCATAAAAAAACGCGGAGACAAAGAAACAGGACACAAATGACAGAAATGGAGGAAAGCAAACTACTGGATATAGAGTTCAAAACCACACTTTTAAGGTTTTTCAAGAATTTTCTAGAAACCGCCGATAAACTTAATGAGACCCTCAAGAAATCTAGTGAGACCCTCGAGGTTGTGATAAAGGACCAACTAGAAATTAAGCATATACTGACTGAAATAAATAATATTATACAGACTCCCAACAGCAGACTAGAGGATCGCAAGAATCAAGTCAAAGATTTGAAATACGAAGAAACAAGAAACACCCAACCGGAAAAGCAAAATGAAAAAAGAATCCAAAAATATGAAGATAGTGTAAGGAGCCTCTGGGACAACTTCAAGTATACCAACATCTGAATTATAGGGGTGCCAGAAGAAGAGAGCAAGATATTGAAAACCTATTTGAAGAAATAATGACAGAAAACTTCCCCTACCTGGTGAAAGAAATAGACTTACAAGTCCAGGAAGTGCAGAGAACCCCAAACAAAAGGAATCCAAAGAGGACCACACCAAGACACATCATAATTAAAATGCCAAGAGCAAAAGACAAAGAGAGAATCTTAAAAGCAGCAAGAGAAAGACAGTCAGTTACCTACAAGGGAGTACCCATACGACTGTCAGCTGATTTCTCAACAGAAACTTTGCAGGCCAGAAGGGAATGGCAAGAAATATTCAAAGTGATGAATAGCAAGAACCTACAACCAAGATTACTTTATCCAGCAAAGCTATCATTCAGAATTGAAGGTCAGATAAAGAGCTTCACAGATAAGGAAAAGCTAAAGGAGTTCATCACCACCAAACCAGTATTATATGAAATGCTGAAAGGTATCCTTTAAGAAGAGGAAGAAGAAAATGGTAAAGATACAAATTGTGAACAACAAACATGCATCTATCAACAAGTGAATCTAAGAATCAAGTGAATAAATAATCTGATGAACAGAATAAACTGGTGATTATAATAGAATCAGGGGCATAGAAAGGGAGTGGACTGACTATTCTTGGGGGGGGGGAAGGGTGTGGGGGATTCAGGAAGAGACTGAACAGAAATCATGCACCTATGGATGAGGACAGTGGTGGGGGGGGTGAGGGCGAAGGGTGGGGTGGGAACCAGGTGGAGGGGAGCTATGGGGGGGAAAAGAGGAACAACTGTAATAATCTGAACAATAAAGATTTAATTAAAAATAAATAAATAAATAAAAACAAACAAAACAGGCTTGAAACTGGGAAAGGGCAACTCTTACTTACAGAATTTAAATTAATAAATGTAACATTTATTAATGTAAGGAATGAGAGAAACTGAAAATCACCATAAAACACCAGATAATAATTGCTGCTATAGGCAAGAACCACAGTGAGTGGGTAAAAAATTATGGAGAAACAGAATAATGCATACTCTCAATGGATCTTCCCCCAAATAGTTACCAAATACTGTGTAATTTTAACATATACCCACAATTCTTCATTTCTCTCCCTCCAGGAGGGAAGCTTAATTTCCTTTTCCTTCCTCGAAGGCAAGACTTGGCAACTAGCTTCTGAAGGACAGTGTGTGGAAAGGAAAAATAGTAATTTTCTGTGGAAAGCCCGCCACCCGAGACACCTTATTAATCACGAGCGAAGGTAATTAACATCACTGAGAATAAGATGTTGATATCATGTCCCCCTGATTTGATACGCTAGTAGGGCACATCACTTATATGGTGTTATTCTCCCAAATCCCCAACCTTAGTCTAATTAGAGAAGGCATCAGACAAACCCAAATTGAGGGGCATTCTTCAAAATATCTGGCTAAAACTCTTCCAGTGTCTCACGTTCAAAAATAAATAAATAATAAAAATAAATAAAACACTAAAAAAGTGTCTCAAGTTCCTGAGAGGAAAGACTGAGGCAACATCACTGAGTAAAGGAGACTAGGAGATACGATGACTAAATGCCATCCTGGGTTGGATGCTGAAACAGAAAAAGGACATTAGTGGAAAAATTGGTAAAATCAAAATAAAGCAGTAGTGTGGTTGATGGGATTGTGCTAACGTTAATTTCTTGGTTTGATTATACCATGGTTACATACGATGTTAACATTAGGGAAAGCTTGTAAAAATTACACAGGAACGCTCTACATTAACTTCCTCCTCTGCCCAGTTGTTCCCTCCCCTTTCTGTTCACAGGTGTTGATCTGTAGTAAACATCCTGACCCCAAACTCCACCTTTGCTGGCTCCTGGAGAATCCAACTTGTAACAACACATATCGCCCAACACATTCCTGACAATTTCCCTTCTTAGGTATTATAAAATCCAGATGTAGTCTGTACTTGCCTCAAGTTCTTTGCATTTTATTTACATAAAAGGTAAAATAAACCTGGTTAGATTTTAGGCCCAACTACAAAAAAGCTTACTTTTGGTGTAAGTCAATCATTTAGGATACCCCCATGATGACTTTGTTGCTATTTATGCTAACCAGCCCTGCCCTGCCCATCAGCAGGAGCTCTTTGCTCAAAGGCTGGAGAGTAAAATACGTGTGGCGACTAATTTAATAGGCTTAGAAAAAGAGAGCCCTAGCTAAGTAAATGGGACCTTATTTCTTGTAACTCCAACTGTGCTTTCATCTATAAATACTGCAGGATGAGACGAGGGTGAAGGAATTGAGGCATTTACTCAGCACAAAGTTTAAGGAGAGGCCAAACAATTCAGTAATTAAGATAAACAATATTTTCAAAAAATTAAAATTAATGCAAAAGAAAATCCACGATGAGAAAAACATCAAAATTGTAAAAGGCTTTCTTAATATGACTGAATGAATAGCAGAAGTTGGTAATGGGGTTACATCCCTACTGCTATTACCCTCATTGTTGGTCTACATAAATTGTGATTACATTTTTTCCTAATTTAAAAAATGACAAATATACATCACACCCATTAAGGTGGCTAATATAAAAAACAAACAAACAAAATGAAACAAAAATGAGCAATAACAAGAGTTGGTGGGTATGTGGGGAAACTAGAACCCTTGTGTTTCCTGGTAGGGATGTAAATTGGTGCCATCACTGTGGAAAACAATTTGGTGGATCCTCAAAAAGTTCAACACAGAAATACCACATGATCCAGCAGTTCTCCTAGGTGTAGACTCAAAAGAATGGAAAGCAGAGACTCAAACAGATGTAGTCATTTTAAATTATGTTTTGTATCTAATCATTGTGGATAATATTTTTTCCTATACAGAAGACCCCAAAATAAAGAAGCATACACAGAATACAGACAATACTAGGTTATATCAATTTACTTCACGTAAGAACATGTTTCAGGCCTATGATTTCCATTTAATATCAACATAAACAATCTGTACAGAAAATCCTAAGGCAACCATTTAGCATAATATGTAAATGTGCAAATATACTTTAAGACTCAAGTCATTCTATAGTATTTGCAAGGTAGAGCTTTATAGTAATAAAGGTATCTACCTCATTTTAGCTAACTAATAATCCTTTGCATGTATAGCCAATGCAAATGTACAAGGCACAACTTAGTGTTGATGCTAAAGTGTGCAATACACACCCTCAGATTTTTTATTTGAAAATATTAAAATAACATAGTATCACGTTTGTATTTTATTATTGAATGAGACATCAGTTATTTCTAAAGCTTCACAAAGCATCACACACTGACAACATATGTGGGACCAGGACACACTGTTCCCTGAACTTAAAAAAGGTAAAAGAACCGTGCTACTCTATATTAAAAATTATATATATGTATGTACACAGACACACCAACATCACACATAAGACACTTCCCATAATCCAAATGAAGGCCATTCCTTTTAGCACTGGTTCCCATAACAGTATTTTATGGCAGAATTATTTTAAAAGGATATATTTATTTACTACTGGTTTGGGTCAATCTTGCTACAAAAAGACACAACTGAAATAGACAATTTTCTCCTTCAAGATAAAGAGAATGCCTAATTTAGAAAGTTCTTGACATTGCACAGTGAAAGGTATTATTTAGTTAAATATAAAAGTTTGCTTGCCCTGCCAGTGTGGTTCAGTGGTTGAGCATTGACCCATGAACCTGGAGGTCATGGTTCGATTCCCAGTCAGGGCACATGCCTGAGTTGCGGGCTCAATCCCCAGTAGGCAGTGTGCAGGAGGCAGCCAATAGATGATTCTCATCATTGATATTCCTCTCTCTCTCACCCTCTCCCTTCCTCTCTCTGAAATCAATAAAAACATATATATATATATATATATATATATATATATATATATATGTATATATATACATATATATATATATATTTATTTTTTTTTTTTAAAAAGCTTGCAGATTTAAAAGAAATTATTTAAATCTACACAAAGAAAAATGTCAACCTACCAAAAAAAATTAATGAGCCTTGGCTAGAACACAATTCAAAATCTTTCAAGACCAATCAGTCTCTTTGCTGTTTTATTACCCATCCCTGAGAGTAAAGATTCTATCATTTTTAATAAGGTAAATAAATTTACAATGTGAAAAAGATGTTTAAGAATTTTTAAAAAATATGATATAAGCCCTATTTCATTTTAGTAAAAAAGAAAGATAAATGTTTTTTTACAAAGACCACCATTCATAACAATTTTAAAAATTTGTATCTCAAGCAATTGTAATTCTCTTTTTACTGGGTAATTTCTATTTTTTTGCCATTCATGTAGAACTCATTTCTTCAAAGCCCATCATTTTATAATTTTTGTTAATAAGAGCATTTAATTGGTAACAGAGCAAAAATACATATAAAACGTAGAGGAACGCAAAGTGAGATCTATGTTTCCCTGTGGTAAAAGTGTTTTACTGGAAATAACCTGAATGCCATCCAAGAAAGGCAAAAATCCCTCCACAGAAAGAACACACACGGTAAACATCTTCCTCATGTCTTTGGTTTAGCCTTCTTGGCCAAAATCTTCAGAAAACTTCTTTAATTTCAGCAAGTCATGTTCATTGACTGTAGGCTTTGTGCTAGACAGTGATCGTAACATATCACCCTGTCAGGGAAAGGAGAGGGGAGTATTAGTAATAGATTTAATCACTGCTTTATCATCACAATTACTGACTTTCAACTAAGGTCAAACCTGAATACCATAAACTACTGACAATAAACTCTTATTCTTCTAAAGGACAGCTTTGACCATGTTATTCCTTTGCATAGAAACTTTCGATTGCTTGCCTTGTCCTAATCACAACCTTCAATAGATCCTCATTACCCACCAGAAGTAGTCAGTCCTCTGAGCCTGAGGATCAGAACCTTCCAAAACATGCCCCCATCTCTCTTCCAGCCTTAACTGTGTTTTTTTTCCCTTTAACAAGAGGGGGGTTTTCCAAGTGCAACTTCAAAAAAGCAGTCTCAGTCACTTATACTTATGTGAAACAGAATACTATGTGATCAAAATCAATAAATCAGAATTAACTATTACTTAAAATTAAAATGGTAAAAAAATAGGCTAATATTAGGGATTTGTTAAAAAATTAAGTTCTAGGCTATCACTTTGTGTCTTGTAAAATAGTATGAAAATGATGAAAAGAACCAGGACTAGTAAATAAATCAAGGATTGAAACAATAAAAGGGTTTCTGAATAACTTCTCAGATAAACATTATGATTAACACAAATACGTGTATGTGTGTACACACACACACACACACACACACACACACACACACATATTTATATACATATATATATGTTCACATATATATTTATATTTATGTCTACATATCATGTAAAAGTTTCTCTCCTGGAAGTTACTGTTCATTCTACCATAAAGCTCTTTGAATATCTGTGTCGGAAGCAGAAGATTTAAAAAAACTGAGTGTTGCCAAAACCGGTTTGGCTCGGTGGATAGAGCGTCGGCCTGCGGACTGAAAGGTCCCAGGTTTGATTCCGGTCAAGGGCATGTACCTGGGTTGCGGGCACATCCCCAGTAGGAGATGTGCAGGAGGCAGCTGATCGATGTTTCTCTCTCATCGATGTTTCTAACTCTCTATCTCTCTCCCTTCCTCTCTGTAAAAAATCAATAAAATACATTTTAAAAAAACAACAAACAAAACTGAGTGTTTATTAAGAAGAAAACATACAAATGAACCTTTTCAATCATAGTAAGTTCCCTAAGAAATGATGCCTTACAAAATCAAGCTTTATGAATTATTTTAACTCCTTCAATATAAATAGAAATGTAATTTTTTAAATAAAATTATTTCAGAATTCTTTTTAGCACTGCATTATTTAAACTCTCTATAAAGCCTTGAGAAATGAAATAGAAAAACACTACTATGAATATTATGATACCTACATTACGGTTTCTGGATATTTTACCAAATGTGAGATTCAGGGGGAAAATTTTTCACCAGCCCTACTTTTCAGTTAAGGCTTGACAATAATTTACACAATATATATGAGCATTTTGGTAATAATATCCCAACTCTAAGACCTGTAAGGTCAGAAGCCTGTGTTTTTAAAAAAATAACTCATCATTGATAATTAAGGTTTTTCTCAAAGCCTAAGAAAACATTTTAAAGATTATTTCTTCTCTTAAGTTACTTTTTACAACTTTTTAAGTGAGTAGATCGTATTAAATAAACATACCGGATTATGCTAACATTTTCTAGCTAATCTTACATTAACTGAAAATTTTTATAGTTGACAAATTACAAAGTATAATGTTTATGATTTTTGCCAAAAATGAAACAAAATGTCAAACCATGGAAACAATCGGCTCCAAAAGTTTATCCCCAGGGACGTCCACCCACGTCATCTCAATGGCACCAGGGTCCCCAGGAGAACAGGGCATTAAGAGATCATCCACTATGGTATTAGGATCAGCTCGGGAAGGTCCTCGAACCTGGAATAAAGAGTAGTTGAGAATATTTACTTGGATAAATTAAATAAATATTAGATTTAGGCCATTATCAGAAAATTTGAAAATATACTATTATTTCATGTTTCATTAAACATGAAATAGAATAATATACAACAAAAATTGATTATCTCTGGGTGATGGGATAAATCTTGCTTGATTTTATTTTTTTCTTGATGCTTTTCTGTATTTTGAAATTTCTTACAATGATCACAGGGAGAAAATAAGTTAAGATAAAAAAACATGCACATGTACACACTTACAAGCACACACAAGCACACACACACACAGTTAAAACCATATGAAGGACAGATAAAAATTCCTTACCTTTTTAAAATGAGTGGCCGACTGCACTTTTCTAATAGGCTGCATAAGTGCATCACGCACAATGACACTTATGTCTGCCCCTGAGTAACCCTCGGTTTTCTTCCCGAGATCTCGGAAATCTGTTTCTGTTAGACTGTTCTGAGTGGTCCCCAAGTGCAGTTTAAACATTGCAGCTCGGGCAGGGGCCTCAGGCAGAGGAATATAAATTCGTTTCTCAAATCTTAAAATGAAAAACATTACATGAAGGATATTACTATATATATTTCATTTCAATTGAAAATTAGGATATTTTTAAGAAACAAGATATTTAGATATTCTCATTTGTACAAAGTTAAGCTGAATAAGTTAAATGGGCCCATATGTGTTAGAGTTAAACATGTATTTAAGTTAAACGAAGGTAAAATGCCTGCAACACAAAACAAATAAAACCAGAATAGCCACGGAACCAACTGAAATTGGTTAGTCTTTCTCACACGATTTTTGGGTTATCTTGCCATAGTGTTTATATGCCTGGAATTCATGACATGACATGTCCTCCAAGATTACAGTTTCCCATAGAATTATACTCTGAGCTGATCAAAAGATTAATGTAATTAACACCTTGAAACAAGAGATGACAAAATAATTCTCTAAATTCAAAATTGAAAACGCACTCAAAATATTTTAGAATAGACATATTTATTATACAAAATGTCCACTTTATTATAATGGGTATCCAGAACAAATAATTCTACTGTATCATAATTAAGCACCAGGTTTTAGTAACAATAATTTTGCTTGCCTTCTTAGAATTTCAGTATTTGGAGATGGGAAGAAAGCAATGGGGAAAGATTTAAGTGGTCTGTGAAGATGTTTTTTTCTTTTCTTTAGATAATGTTCTGTGGCAATGAAAAGAATCTAAAAAGTTGTCATTATCTCCAGAGATGGGCCCAGAATTAAGCCATCTTAAAAAATAACAAGTTGGCTCAGTGGATAGAGTGTTGGCCTGCAGACCAAAGGGTTACACACCCCCACACACACACCACCACATCTCTCTCTCTCTCTCTCCCCCGCCCCCCCCCCCCCCCCTCTCCTTGGCCTGGGCCCTGGTTGGGGCTCGTGCAGGAGGCAACCAGTTGATGTGTTTCTCTCACATTGATGTTTCAGGTCATGAATTCCTTTTCCTCTCTCTCCCACTTTCCCTAAAAGTTAATGGAAAAATATCCTCAGATGAGGATTAACAACAACAAGAACAAAAGATATTTAAAAAAAATAACCAGCACATTTCCTTTCTTGGTATAGGGTGGTAATCTAGCATCCTGGGAAACCATCAAGTGGATGGAATAAGAGTGGCAAAAACTAAAATGATAATTTTTACCATGTAAAAGTAAATGAATGAAACAGGGAATTGTGAAGCAGTAAAATATTGTCAGAGTGGATATCTTACCTGCAGCTCAAGTTTCATATGCAATTTAAAAGTTACAGACATATTTTTTAACTGAAAATATATCTCAGTTATAATTCTTCAACTTGTATTATTGTCATTTTGCTAAAGTTTTACATGATGGTTCTTCACTGGAATATCAAACTATATTTATAAATTTTTGAAGCATCAGTGCCTTAATCAAAACTAAAGGTAAATATTAGTTATTATCTTTCCCAATGTGAAAGATTCCAGTGTGTGAAAATCTCGTATCTTCAATATAGCAAACAAATAAAGCAAACAAACAGATGCCTGTCTCCCTTCCCCAAGGCAACAGGGTTAGGGAACATTAAAAAACATTCTGCAAACCTGTCAGAATGATTCCTCACTGGAGAGAATGGAAATTCTTACTCACTTGTTACATCTTTAGTTAGATATAAGATATTTACTGTCATATCATACCTTCGCCTAATGGCAGAATCCAGAACCCAGGGTATATTTGTAGCTCCCAGAACCAAAATTCCCTCATTGTCCACACCAACACCTGCATCAAAATAGGCAATATTTTTAATAATTTGTTGTTTTAGTGTTCGTTAAACCTTGTCTCTCTGTCCAGTTAACAATGTGATACATTAACATCAAAGTACCTCATTCTGAGAGTCTCTCTCTGAAAAAAACTATATTGAATCAAATATCAAATTACTAAAATATGATGCAAATATCCCCAAGACTCAAATCTCCTAGACTTTGGACAAATACTATTAATATTCTTTTCAAAATATTTCTTGAGAGATTTCATTTGAAATCTACATATTCCTTTTACTGATACTGCTTCTGGTATAAGCGAATATATAGATCTCTTTATTATTTATACCATCAAGTCCCACAAGATGATTACAACTGGATGGAAGACAGAATGAAACACGGCATAATGAAACAGTCTGTTAGAATGAACAAATTCTGCTCAAGTTTTACATTACTGTTTTAATAATGATTGTAGAATAAATAGAAACTATTTTAGAAATCAGTGACACCACCTTGCATTTGAACTAGGAACTCCGTCTTAATTCTACGTGCAGCCTCGCTTTCATTTTCACTTCTTGAACCACACAGAGAATCGATTTCATCAATGAAGATAATGGAAGGTTTATTCTCTCTGGCAAGTTGGAATAAGTTCTTAACTAGCCTAAAAATAAATAAAAGCTTTCAGTTTCTGGAAAATAGTATACAACACATGGCTTAATGAAAAGAGGAAAACAAAACAATATACAATATTATAGGAACTCTATAAATGAAAAAGCTTAATCATGTTTTGGTCCAGAAAATAAGAATGCTACATTTGGATAATCCACTTTACAATTTACTAAACTATACATATATGTTATCTTTCTCCTGTGAAATAAATTCCAAAGTAGGGACTGATTTGACAGAGAAAATACCTATATGATATCAATTCTCTGAATGTCTATTAATGATTTAAGAATTTATTATTTTATAGAGTGAAATAGTGACTAGTAGGTAAAGAAGAAATTTTAAAAAATCAATTTATTACTTACTTTTCACTTTCACCTAACCACTTGGAAACAAGGTGGGAGGAATGTACTGAAAAGAATGTTGAGTTGTTTGCTTCTGTGGCTACGGCTTTGGCTAAATAGGACTTTCCTGTTCCAGGTGGCCCAAATAAGAGAATTCCCTTCCAAGGTGTTCTCTTGCCTAAAATTTGTGTAAGAAATATAACATGAGAATTTCAAGACTGTTGATTTCAGTTACCAGAGACATCCATCCATGCTGTGAGGAAGTTTTCACTCTAAAGCTATCAGTAGAATAAAATTTTAAAAAAATAAATCATAGATAAATTTATTTTATTTGCTCTTTTTAGAGACCACTTTGTCAAAAGTGAGTTTACATGAATACGATCCTGCTAACAGGAAGTTCATTTCCTTGCTCACTCATTCATTCAACCACTATGTATAGAAACCACAATGTGCAGATAGAGAACTACGAATGCAAAAGGATCTTTGCCCTCCACGGGCTCATAGTCTAGTGTAGAAAAAGAGCTAAGTTAAAAGGCATTTCTGACAAACACTGTGTGCACTCCTAGATATCAGAATATTGTCAGAGAACCCTGGCCAAGTAGTTCACTTGGTTAGAACACTGTCCCCACACGCCAAGGCTGTGGGTTTGATTCCAGGTCAGGGGACATACAAGAATCAATAAATGAATGCATAAATAAGTGGACAACAAATTGATGTCTCTTTCTCTCTCAAATCAATCAATTAAATAAAATAAAATATTGTTGGAGAAACTATATCCACAGGGGAAAAGTAGCTGGAAATATTTTCTTTTAAACACTTATGACCTTTGGAGGAATGAAACTAACAGATTTGGTTGACCCCTTGTGAAATTTTGCCCAATCCCTGATCCCACCAGGAAGCACAGGTTATTATTACAGGTTACATATCCTTTTTCAAATAATTGGGCAATGATAAGGGACGCTACCTTAAACCCTAGTTTTCCTAAAATAAAACGTGAACAAATCAATTCTTTGTATCTCAATTTTGCTAATGAGAAATTATAATGATGCTTAAAATAAATCAGGCTAGATTACA
Organism: Myotis lucifugus; assembly: GCF_000147115.1. Classification (NCBI taxonomy): domain Eukaryota; kingdom Metazoa; phylum Chordata; class Mammalia; order Chiroptera; family Vespertilionidae; genus Myotis; species Myotis lucifugus. Next base: position 6,086,979 of record NW_005871084.1, read on the forward strand.
CCTGGAAATAAAATATCAAATATACATTAAAAAACTGCTAAGAGCAAATTGTGGATGGGTACATAGTGTCTGCAAAAGAATGATATACAGATGACCATTGGCAAAACTAAATATTGTTATGTTTATTGTTTTCAAAAGCCTCAACTGTTACTTAAATTCTATTTTCCTATTTTAAATGTCTGCAATTATAAGTCAGTGTTCCTTAAGTGTGGTACACATACCACTGGTAGCATTTAAAATGATTTTAGGTGATATATAAATACTTTTTATTTAAATGATTATCTTAAAAAATTTTTTTTAATGTTTTTATTATTTTAGAGAGGGAGGAAGGGAGAGGGATAGAGAGATAGAAACATCAATGAGAGAGGAATATCAATCAGTTGCCTCCTGCACGCCCTCTGCTGGGGACTGAGCCTGCAACCCGGGCATGTGCCCAATCTGGGAATCGAACCAGTGACCTCTTGGTTCATGGGTGAACACTCAACCACTGAGCCACACTGGCCAGGCTAAATGATTATCTTTTTAATGTGTATTAGACAAACACTAATTTTTCCATTTGTAGTAAACACAAAGCAGTCTTTTAAAATAAAGTTACTAAGTAAAATAAGTGAGATCATTTAAAAGTTCAAAAATGGGCAAAACAATCTATGGTGTTCAGAGTTGAGAGTGATTATCAATGGGGAGGAAAGAGGCAGAGGGACTTCCAGGCTACCGGTAGTACTTTTTGATCCAGTTGATGATTATGCAGGCGTATTTACTTTGTGATAAATTTATGAAGCTGAACACTTATGGGTTTCTGCATGTCTCCATATATTTATGCTGTGTTTAAATAAAGATCTGCTCTAAAAGTGAGCGATTTAAAGAAAAATATTTTTTACCTAATGACACATGTGCATGAAAAAATTCATGAAGATGACCCCATAAATGACTCATGTTTGAGAAACACTGGTATAAGTAATATAAAATGACGTCAACTCAACTGTACTTGTACCTTTATAGGATTATGATGCCAACTTTTATACTGTTAGTTTTATATTCCTGAAGTTAGGTTGTAAGTCATACCTCGAGCTAGGTGGACAACAGGTGGACAGGTGTTCTTTGCTCTTCATCACTGCTCTATACGACATCACTGTCCAGACCTGTTCAGTTTGAGGCCAACACCACAGATTTGCTCTCTACATAAACCAGCTTGTTTTTAAAAGAAAAAAAAAAACCTCTATGTCACTGTCAGACGATGGGTATAGCCAAATCACAAACATAGGCTAGCAGTCATGAAAAGGACAAGGAGAAGGAATGGTCTGGCACAGACAAATCAATCACTGCTGGAGCTGTAACTTCAACTTTACCCAGGTGGCGGGTTAGCAACATTCTCCTCTGCCACTAGGGGATACACACTTCATCTGAAAATGGTAAGTAATTCTTACTTCTCTTTTTAAAAAGTGGAAATATTCCTATAAAACTAGTACATGTCCATTACAAACAATTTCAGATAAAAGTAAAAAAAAAGCAAAAAACAGTAAAAATCATCCATCTTATTATATCACTCCGTCTATACCTACTTCTTAGCACATGCATTTATTTAACAAACATGGAATCATACTACACATATTTTATAACTTGCTTTTTGACCTTTTTAATATGCGTGGACATCTTCCCACATTCATTAGATATTGATGTTCACTCTTTGATGAGTGTACAGCATTCCACTGCATGCTGGCGATTTACACTGTGCCCTACTGGCTGACATTCCGATTGTTTTTGCAGTATGTATATTAAACATATGTGTATGTATGTGAAATAAATATCTTTGTTTAAAAGCGTAACACCGCCTTAGAATTTATTTAAGGTAACAAATCATAACATGGTGACAAGAATTCACTATGCTCTACTTCAATCATCAATGTGGTTTTGAAAAATCATCCAAAAAAATTATTGAAAAGCCATCTCACCCGTAAAAAGATGAGGAAATTTAATAGGCAATATCACAGCCTCCTTAAGTGCTTCTTTGGCTCCTTCAAGACCAGCAACATCGCTCCATTTCACATTAGGTCGCTCCATAATAATGGCACCTACAAAAAATTATGTCATCTTTAAATTAAGGAGGACTATTTCATCAAATGTAGATGACAACATGAAATAATGATGTTAAATAAATGTATTATAAAACTGTCTGGAAAAAACTGATGTATTAAAAGCCTTTTTGAAAGAGTGTGATGAGGAAGTAGTTGGGAGTAGGGAGCAGTCAGGAACCTGGGAAAATTCACTTTCCTATGACTGCTTCCTCATTGTGAAGTAAAAATACTACATCCGCCCAAGGTCCTCGGACATGTTAGTGTAAGAGTCAAATGACATAATAAATATTAGAGTACTTGGAAAAGCACCAAACATTACATTACAGCACAAATTCAGGAGTATTGAAAGTGCTCATTCAATGGGAGTTGATTTACTATTTCTCCTCTTAACCAAACACCCCCAAAAAATGATGATCTAATACTCTCCTTTAACCACAGAAAGAAAATACACTTAACAAATTTAACTGAAGACAGACAGATAGATGGACAGATGGATAGAAGGGATGGGAAGGGTATAATGGAGGCAAGAGAGAAAACGTACTCTTGTAGATTTGCAATAGTATCCCGAGATTTGCTAAACAAAAGCCAAACAATTAAAAAACCATATATTTAAAAGCTATAGCAATTGTCACAATAAGAATCTTTTAATATAACTATTGGCAAAACTTTCTAGTTTATCTTTCATCAAAAGCTTTTCCAATTTTCCAGTATATAGAAACTGCTCAACTACAAACCACTAAGCAGTTTGTTCCAAGGTGATGTGTAATTGTATGATAGAGCACTACCACTTACATAATGTACTGCTATCTATGAAATTAGTTTTATGGGTTATTTCTTCTCATTAGAAAATATCACCTATTATTCTAAGAGTAGTTATTCTCTGAAACTTTCCTAAATTATGAAAATCATTAGCTATAGATTAAAATTAAATAAAACCATAAACACTCTTTGCACTCTAAAAGTTGAGACTAAATATGAATTGAGAAAGCCAATTCACTTTTTCGTTTCTATGTTCCATTCAGTTTAGTAACTCTACATAAGGAAATAATTTACATCAGCAGATAGGATTTATGTTAGTTAACAAAAGTAAATTTACTTTGTAAGCAAGCAAACTTGGTCAACTAAAGTTTTTTGCTATGAATTTTCTAAATATGCTGTAATCAATCTTCACATCTAACTAACACATTTTTTCTTAAAATTTAAAGGGGACTTTGGAATGTTTAGTGATAAAAGATTACTTAAATAAAAGTAATATTAATTATTAGACACTGCTTAATGGTTTGTAAAATTAAAAAGGGGATAGGATTATTAGAAAATAAAGGTCAGCCATACCCAGTTTGGCTCAGTGGATAGAGTGTCGGCCTATAGACCAAAGGGTCCTGGGTTTGATTCCAGTCAAGGGCAAGTACCTCGGTTGCAGGCTCCTCCCCGGCCTGGGCCCTGGTCAGGGCTTGTGCAGGAGGCAACCAATTGATGTGTTTCTCTCACATCAATATTTCTCTCCGTCTTTCTCTCTCTCTTCCATTCTCTCTAAAAATCAATGGAAAAATATCCTCAGGTGAGGATTAAAAAAAAGGTCAAATAATTTGACTGTTTCCAATAATATAAATTTATCCAGTTTTTCATTGTAATACTTATTATACAATTAGTTGTTTAATTTTTACTGCACAGAACAGATAGAAGAAAGCATTTTGCCTTACAACTGAAATAAGGCCACTCGGCACAGGACCACTGGGTTGCTCAACCAAACTTACTGAGTACGAAGTGTGTGTCCCCATTGCCCTGGGCAATGGAAACTTAGTTCTATCCTTGGACTACATCCACCATTGAAGTTTTAGGCATATAAAATATCCTCACTAACTGTAGTGTTTCTAAGGTACTGCCCTTATAGTATCCTCCTATACATCCCAGTGGAGTTGGCAAGACGAGACAGATATAATATTACAAAATGAAGAGACTATTCATCATTCACGAACCAAACTGAGCCTATATAATGGAAATCTGTCCCAGTTATGCATTCTATTTGGCAAGATTCAAATGAACAAAATACATAAAATTCAACCTGAAAAAGCATCATTAACATATTAAAAAAACAATCCAATCTCAGTAACTAAAGAAGCCAGCAATTAAATAGATGACTATACACAGAGCTACCACTTATTGAGTTCCTAGAATTTGTTAACTATAATATTAGGCAGTTTTTACATTGTCAGAAATCTTTTACTAGCCCTGAAACAAAAATATTAATTTCTATTTTAGAGCTGGGGCTCAGACTCTGAGATGTTAGGGAACTTGCTCTAGATTTAAGTGGCCGACCTGGGATGGAATTCAAATCTGAATGGAGCCAAAATCTATGCTCCCTCCATCATGCCACTATAGTTGAGGAGAATGAAAGGGTTTTCTTCTGTGTGGAAGGTAAAAAGTAGACAGAAAGAAATATAAAGGGCAGTGCTGAAATAGAATAAAAAAGGCAGATGAGGAAGAGCAGGTAGGAAACATGAAATAAATCATCAATAAATAAGCTACAGCAATAACAACAAAAGCCAGGTGTAAGTACTAATTCATTCTGTTCCTGACAGGATATTTTGATACCCTCAGATTTGGTAGTCTGTTATTAGTCTAAATGTTACCTTCTCTTAACAGGGGAAAAACCAGACAAAATAAAAAATCTGACAGGCTTTTTAAGGCAGGCAAAAAAAACCAAACAATATTTTTACTTCACGGAAAAAACCCCAACCCATTAGAGACCTTAAGGAGAAAATCCTATGAAAACCAGCATGTGACCACTAGAAACCAAAGCCAATTCTTGAACCTATTTAAATACAAGGTGGGGGGTGGGGAAGCAATTCAAATAGACAATTCACTATTGAGTTTTTAAAAAATAACATAGTAAATTTAAAAATGAAATCTAAAGCAACCTTGAAGTTGATTCTGTAGTTTCTTTGCTTCAGGATCATCTGATTCTCCTTCCCCATCACTGTCATTCCTAATAAAAAGAATTTAATATATTCAAATGATCACTCCTTGCTATCAAAATAAGGCAAAAATGAAGAAAAGATTAATTTGAAATATTATAAGTGGCAAAATGAGACATTCACATGAAAAGTTATGCTTATTTTATTACTTTTAAGAATATATTAAGTAAATTATTAAGCAGGCATATTATCCATCAATATGGAATCATGAACAGGAAAGGGGCAAAAAGACCAGAATGAAATCAGGAACTAGCTCCAAATTCCCATGACACACCTATGTAAGTGCTAATTCATAAATGCATACCCCACACCTCATCCCACAAAAGATTTAAGATGAATTACAGAAGAGCTGTAAACAACAATAAAAACACTAGAACCAGGCAAACTATATATTAGAACAAGAAGCCATAACTAGGAGGAAAAAAAACCATTATTCATTATTTAAGGCACAAAGGTCTATAATCCTTAGTCTAGGGCTTCCAAAGGATAAATGAAGCTTCTGATGAAAATGAACTGAGCCCAAAGAATAAGCAGATCAACCCAGATATTTCATAACTAAGAATTTATTCTGAGGAAATAACTTAAGATGAGTTAAAGGATTTGACTACAAGGCTAATCATGCCCACACTGTTCACAACAGGGAAAACAGAATAATGTTTGTTCAATTAGTTACAGGGATTAGCATATTATAGAATACATTGCAATCCTGATAAAAATGTAGAAATGGTTTACTGAAAGGTTGAGTGAAAAATAAAGCAAAATATAGAATATTACATCATTTTTCAAATATAAGCTATAAAGGCAGATAAAACACCTGACAGGTTTTATTCCAAAATAGGAACGCCTTGGTTTTCCCAGGATGGTGGGTCTAGGAGCAAGGTAGAGACTGCAAAGTGATTCACTTGACACTCAGGCCAACCTCCTTCTACCATGCATTCTTGGTACAATAAAGGCTACACTGATAGCACTGCCCTTCCTAGGCTCCCTTGCAGCTAGGGCTCCACATAAGACCAAAGTTTCTCCAAGAAGCAAGCAAGCAACTGAGATGGGGTCTGCATGCAAGGGCACGCCTCTGGGTGAAAGCATTGGCTTTGCTGAGGGAGCTACACCCCACTTCCTGGCATTGTAAGTGCTTGACAGGGGAGTTGGCAGCAGTGGGTCTGTCAGAACGAACCTGGTGGAGCTGGGCATTTCTTCTAGCAGTATGGAACCCAAGCTGGATTCTCTGGCCCCCAGACTCTGTAAGGTAATACACTATAATAAATCCCCTTTACTTAAATTAGCCAAAGTAGGTCCTGCAGTTCAATTCAGAACTGGCATCCCTTTGCTAGGTAGCCATCTCAGCAGAGCACATTACAGCATCTTCAAGTAAGACCAGAAGAGCTTCAACTCTCAGGGAGGAAAGGGCATTTCTGCTGGCAAGGGAGTTTCAAGAAGAGTTGGGGGTCCAGGCTCTCAAAGTTAACTGAATTCTTCACAATAGTTTCACTTCAAGTTTGGAGACTCAGTCTTCCAATAAATGTCCCACTTTTATATAAGAAACCTGGTGAAGTTGAATGTCTGTTGGCATTCAATAATCCACAAGATCAATTGGGGTCTGATTTTTGTATGTCAATGCTATTAGCTGCAGAAGGTAAAATATTCTTCGGTGTCACAAAAAATCCCTGGTTCCCTGACCATGTCTTGAACAGAAGATATAACACCTTTGAGCTTATAATTTTGTTCAAGCTCTCCCATGCAGTTTGAAGCAGCTAGTTAACTCTAGTTCTCATGTTGCTCATGTCCTTCAAACTGGCCTACGGTAGTAGCCCCAATCTCCCAAAACACTGCCTTCAAGGCTCTCCATTCCTGGTGACCACAGGGGATTGGCTAAGTAGCTTGTGCCACTGCATACCATGAACCACGAGTATTATATCCTCTAAAGCTAACCAGAACCTCTGCCTTCAAACGCAAATAACCCCTCCCCAGAATCTAATCTTCTTAAGAGTGTGTTGTCATCTAGAACCACTTCTGGCACCAATTAACAGAATGGTCAGAGGATCTGCGTAGAGTATGTTCCCACTGCTCAGCACCGAACTTGGCCCGAACATACTGAATAATGAACTTTCCATCTGTTAGTGATACATCTCCCATCTGGGAAGACATTCCAAAATTGAGTTTAGATAAGTGGTTCCCAACCATTTTTTGGCCATGCCCCACCTAAGCATCTCGAAAATCCTGATGCCTACTCTGTGACATAAAATTCTTATTCCAAAAGTGAATTCCTATTCACGTGGAGGAAGCCTAAAAGGCCATTAACTTGGTCTAAACAAGCTTCCAAAGAACATGGCTTCCATGAAAGAGAAAAATAAAAGAACAAAAGAACAGTTGAAGTACTGAGGAAGGAATTATTAAAATAATATGAAGTGATATGAAAAAATAGCAAATAAAGTTTCAAAGCTTTAATAGAAAACTAAAATGCATAAATATGTCACAATATATATTTATATACTGTATATGAGGTCCTAGAACCATAAAAAAATGCAAAAAATTCATTGTTAATAACTCATTCTTGAATTGTCCCCCTTAAAAATCAAATTGCTCCTCTGTGGGGCGTGTGCCACTGGTTTAGATGTTTATAAATAATGCTGTGTTGATTTCTTCACAATGACAAAATAAAAGCAAATATAAAGCAAATTCATATAAAGAAAAACTTTACATAAGATATCCAAAAAAATAATTCACATTATTGGAGTCATTTTTCTTTTTGTCCATGTGGTTAGTACAGACTAAGAGTCAATACTATTAATCAAAAATTTAATTCACATATCATTCCTATAATTTCAAACTTCAATGTTATATAATGGCCAGAGGGTAAAGAACTGAGTACCATTCCTACAAATGTTTTTTCCTACTACTACCAAGTGGTCATGGAGAGTCAGTTGAGGTATATTGTCCCTAAGCTTGGTAAAGTAGGGGTTGGGAAACTTCCTCTATAAAGGACCAGACAGTAAATATTTTAGGTTTTGTATGGTCAGAAAGTTTCTGTTGCAATTATTCAACCTTGTTGGTACAGCACAAAAACAGCCATAGCCAATAGGTAAATGAATGGGTAAGGCTCTGTTCCAATAAATCTTTATTTATAAAAACAGGCTGCAGGTCAGACTTGGCCCATGAGCCATTGCCAATACCTAGTTTAAATGAAAGAAATTTATTTCACAAATACAATTTAATTTTATCTTTTAATTGATACAATAAAATCTAACACTCTAGGATAGAGAGTCCCAAACAAGATGAACTCAAAGAGGCCCACACTAATACACATTGTAATTAAAATGCAAAAGGTTAAAGACAAACAGAGAATCTTAAAAGGAACAAGAGAAAACCAATTAGTTACCTACATCGGAGATCCCATAAGACTGTCAGTAGATTTCTCAACAGAAACTTTGCAGGCCAGAAGGGAGTTGCAAGAAATATTCAAAACAGTAAAAAGCAATGACCTACAACCAAGATTACTCTACCCCACAAAGCTATCATTTAAAATAGAAAGATAAAGAGCTTTCTAGACAAGAAAAAGCTAAAGGAGTTCATCACTACCAAATCAGTATTATGTGAAATGTTAAAGGGTCTTATTTAAGAAAAAAAGAAGATAAAAAATATAAACAATAAAATGGCAATAAGTAGATATCTATCAACAATTGAATCTACAAACAAAATGAACAAGCAGAACAGAAAACACATAGATACAGAGAACTTTTTGTTGGTTGCCAGATGGGAGGTGGGTTAGTTGAAAAAAGGTGAAGGGCTTAAGAAGTACAAATTGGTTGTTACAGAATAGTCATGGGGATGTAAAGTACAGCATAGGGAATAGTCAGTAATTTGTAATAACTAGGCATGGTGCTGGATGGGTGCAGGATTTATTGGGATGATCACGTATTAAGTTATGTAATGTCTGGTCGCTGGGGTGTACAAAAAATAATAAAAGAAAATGAAAAAAAAATGCATACCCCTTCTCATCAGCTGGACTCGGCTGTCCTTCTTTCACTGGCTTCTGTGGTTTTTTCTCTTTCTTTTTCAGGTATTCCTTTAGTTTTTCTGCTCTATCAAGATATTCTGTACACTTTGCCCTGATACTTTGCTTGGCTTTATCACCCTGTGCTTCATCTATTAAAGGGAAATGAGAGAGATTTTTCCATTAGTGTTCCATCCAGATATTTTTAAGCTCTTAGATATACTTTTTTTATGTTGGTTAATCTTCACCCAAGGATATTTTTTCCACTGAATTTTTTAAGGGAGATGCCACACAAGAGAGTGGGAGAAAGAGAAGGAGGGAGTGGGAGGGAGAGAGGGAAGAGACAAACATCGAGGTGAGATACATTGATTGGTTGCCTCCCACACGTGCCCCGAACCTGCAACCCAGTTACATGCCCTTGACTAGGAATAAAATCTGAGACCCTTTGGTCCATGGGCCAATGCTCTAACCACTGCAACACTTTTCAGGGCCTTAGATATACTTTTAAACAACGAAAATCCATTTTGGGGGAGGAAGATTATATTTAGCTCATCCTAACCAAGGATTGTCAATCTTTATTATTCCTTCTCAGCAAGTTCAGAGGCCAACAGTGGGTTTGAATCAGAAATAGATCTGAGCAAGGCACTAGAATATTTTAAGTTAATATTGGATAGTAAGAAATTATCTAATATTCTATTCTCTTCCCTTACATTTTATATAGATAGTTGAAAGCTGCTTATCTATACTAATAAGAGTAATATGCTAATTAGACCGGACATCTTCCGGACACCCTTCCGGACAAAGCCACAGTGGTGGGGGCAGGGAAGAGCAGTTAGGGGCAAACAGGCTGTCAGGGGCAATCAGGCTGGCAGGGAAGGGCAGTTAGGGGAGATCAGGCCGGCAGGGGAGGGCAGTTAAGGGGCGATCAGGCTGGCATGCAGAGTGGTTAGGGGCAATCAGGTAGGCAGGCAGGTGAGTGGTTAGGAGCCAGCAGTCCCAGATGGGAGAGGATGCAGGCTGGGCTGAAGGACCCCCGCCCCGCCATGCACGAATTTCGTGCACTGGGCCTCTAGTCTCATATAAAACCAGTAACACAAACAGAAATAAAGCAACATTAACAATTTCCATTCATGTCTACATAAGCTTTATTTCAGAGTATAAAAAGTGATAAAAATCCCATATATTATGTGTACCAACAACATAGTAATTTACTACATATGGGCAGGCCTCTGTGAGAGCTACCTGAAAAGTAGACTTCAGCAATATACGCAGTGCATGGGATTGGCCCCACATTTTGCATGTTATAATTCATTCTTAGTTTCACTTTAATTTGACAGAAAAGTCTCAAAACTTAAATAGGAAACTCAAAAGAAAATGCTGAATTATCCAATGGCTAAAATTTTATTTAGAAATAACTTGAATTTTACCAGAAAGATGTCTTTTCTAACATCTTATTTCACCTATGTTCAGCATTACACTTAAGATACATGAAGGCAGGAGATTTTCCCCATTTTTCCAATACTGCTGGATCCCCATGCCTGGAACAGTGCCTGACACATACGGAACGTCCAATATTCGAAAAATACATGGAAAAGAAAAAAAGGTTCCCAACCTTTTTAAAAACAGTATTTTCAAAGAGATGCTTAGAAGATGAGAAGGTTCAGATTATACAAATTGGGTATAATAAAATAAAAACATTTCTACTGACTATATGACATGTTCAGGTATGCGAAGTAACAACTATAATAGTTGTGCAGATTTATTAACTGAGTACCCAAAACCTGTCTAGATGCTAGAAAACTAGTAGGATTTATTTATATTTGCAAATTAATGTTATATTTTATATATTTCATATATATTTAGAAATATATCATATTGTATTTATAGTATATATATTTGCAAATTGATAGTTTAGAATTTTCTGGCATTGTACTGGAATGTTCATAAATGAAACAGATTAAATTTTCTTTTGGTGTTTTTAAATAAAGAAACAAACTATGACCTTACATTTAACTACGTGGAGAAAATACTGGACAGCATGTTGATAGAGTTGAAGGGCTTCCTCATAGTTCCCAGCCTTGTCTTCCTGGGCTGCTTTGCTAGCAAGATCTATTGCTTTCTGTTTGAGGAGAAGCAAAATCATACCATCAAAATCACACCACTGAAATCAAACCATCAAAATCAAAGCATAAGTGTAAGTTTGAAGTAAATAATCATATGGAAAGTTGTTTTTAAAAAATACAACCTTAAAACAAATACATCTTTTTTCTAAATCACAATAACATCCTATATAATAAAATCCTAATATACAAACAGCAGAATGACCGGCAGAATGATAGGTCACTATGACACGCATTGACCACCAGGGGGCACATGATCAACAGAGGAGCTGCCCCCTCGTGGTCAGTGTGCTCCCACAGAGGGAGCACCACTCAGCCAGAAGCCAGGCTCATGGTGAGCACAGAGAAGGTGGCAGGAGCCTCTCCTGCCTCCACTGCAGGTGGGTGGTAAGGAGCGAGGGGTCCTGGACTGTGAGAGCCCTGGAATGCGAGAGGGATGTCTGACTGCCGGCTTAGGCCTGAAACATTAGTAACATGAAATATATTTATAATTAAAGTTTTTGGAAAGAAACAATTTTTACATGTAGTACAAGTTCAACTGTTTGGAACAACAGGAAAAAAAAAGCACAGGAAAAAGATGGGGAGGAAATTTAACTGAACTTATCTTTGATAAGACTTTAATTTTTTCATTTTCTACTTCCGCATCTTCTAAAAATGTCCATAATGCACATAGTCTACTTTTGAAGTATTTTTTGTTAAAAAAATTCCCCGAAATAAATTCATACGAATACATCCAACTGAATGACAATGCAAAAGCAAGTAAATGGCAGTAAAATAGAATTTTCAATAAATGGTATAAGAGCAACTGGATATCCATAAGCAAAGAGAGAACTTAAACTTCAACCTAAACCCCACACTTTATATACAAATTAACTCAAAATGGATTATGGACTTAAATATAAAATATAAAACTATAAAATCTTAGTTCTTAGACTTGATACCAAAAGCACAATATATAAAAGAAAAAAAAATTTTTTCATCAAATTTAAAACCTTTTGGTCTGTAAAAGATTGTTAAAAGGACAAGCTACAGACTGGGAGAGATATTTGCAAACCACATGCCCAGCAAAAGAGTAGTATTTGGGCCCAACCAGCGTGGCTCAGTGGTTGAGCATCGACCTATGAAACAGGAGATGAAATATATAAAGAACTCGAAAAGCTCAACAGTTATAAAAAGAATCTAAGGAGAAAATGGGCTCAAGACCTGAAGAGACATTTCACCAAAGAGGATATACAAATATAAGCACATGAAAAGATGTTCAACATCATTAGCCATTAGGGAAATGCAAATTAAAACCACAATGAGATGTCACTACACATCTATCAGAATGGCTAAAATAAAAACCAGTGACAATATCAAATAGTGGTGAGGATACAGAAAAATTGACCACTCATATACTACAGGTAGGATGTAAAATGATACAACCACTCTGGGAAACTGGTTTGTTCAAACAAATCTAAACTTGCAACTACCATATGAACCAGCAACTGCACTACTGGGCATTTATTCCATAGAAGCAAGACCTATGTTCATGCACAAACTTGTACATGAATGCATCAGATGTCCGTCAATGATTGCATGGTAAACTGTGGAACATCCCTACCATGGAGTATTACTCAGTGCCAAAAAGGAACTACTGATACAGAGATGGTAGGGAAAGGGGGGGGGGGGCGGTTTACAGGGGACGTTAGGTGACTGTGGTTATAAAAGGTCAGGAGGGATCCTTATGGATAGAACTATTCTATATCATGATGGTAGTGATGGATACCTGAACCTACACCTGACAGAACTCTACACACACTCAAATACACACTAGTACAAGTGAAAGTGGGGAAATCTGAACACGACTGGTAGAATGGATCGGTGTGCCCATCTGGTTGTGATACTGTACTATAATTTTACAAGATGCCACCATGTGAGGCAACGGGATAGAGAGTACACAAGATCTCTGTATTATTTCTTCACAACTGAGTGTGAATCTATAATTATGTCAAGGTAAAATTTTCATTAAAAAACTATCTTTAATTTTTTAAAATATACATACACATATAAAACAAGCATGGTTTATTTAAATATTCCAACTAGGAGCTCCAGTGGCGCAATCGGTTAGCGCGCGGTACTTATAAATATTCCAACTAGATTAATTTAGGTCGTAAAACTGTATGCAACAGAAGTAAGAGCCTGTAGGGGAAAAAAAAATGGTCATGATTCTACTATATTAAAAGTAAGCATATAACTCAGATAAGAAAAAATTATTCAAAGAACCCCCAAACCAATCACATGTAAGAATATTATATTTTGAAGCAGATTGCAGAGAAAGAATGAAAGCTGTAAATGGGAGAAGAGGCTGTTATTGGGGCACACACACCCTGTTTTGTAGCAGCAAGGAAGAACAGAAGTCATATGCTTTCAAATTGACAAAAGTAGAAGTTACTTGTTTCACAGCTCAATTAGCCTGAACTTAAAGCTAAATTTTCAAAAGTTTGGTAAACTAGGCAAAATATAAAGGTCTCAAAGTTGTAGCATGTGGTCACCTGGTGGGTTATGTGCCTGGTCATATAAAAATGTATCAGGAAGGCTCAGTGGCTAAGCCATGTGCAGAAATAAGTTCTTTCTTATTCTGGCTGTAATTTTCTTCTATTATTTTTACTCACTGTGCCACTCACCACGGGCGCAGTCTCCTCATTCGAGGTCAGCCCTCTTTTAGGCACGACACTGACCTTTGTTAAAGTAAAATGCTTACAACCAGTATTTAATAATCTATCTCCAAATACAGTACCCTGACTTTAAACCAACCCTTCTCTCATGGACATGCCTCTACACCGTCCAATACAGGAACCACAAGAAGCCACGACTTCTGCGCACTTGTGGTTAGTGTGACTGAGGAGTGAGTTTTAAATTTCCTTTAAGCAAAATTTAAACAGCCACATGTTGCTACTGTACTGACAACGCATGTTAAGCCTTTAATGAAGGATGATGATTTTCCCTGCTGAATGTCCCACTTCACCCTTGTGTCTGTTAGCATTTTTAATTTGAAATGAAGTTAACTGTGTCTTGCGTGGTTTGGGAGTGCTAGTAATTCTTTTAGGATACAATCTGACCATTTTCCTAGCTCCCGCCCTGGTTAAATCCACGATCGCACTTGTCAATACTAGTGCCCAGTCTCCTCGGTGGTCAGCCTGCTTCCACACTTGCCACCCCGCAGCAGCCAGCGCAGGGCACCCATCGATTCCTACCGCAAACAAGAAAACCCAAGTACTCGAGGCTAAGTCACATTCCGAAGCCCCAGATCCACTCTGGGGATGGGAGACACTTCCAGAAAGTTCTCAATGTCCGCTCCACAGAGGCCTAACGATGAAGTCTAAAATTTTAGGGCTCCTTGATTGGTGCACAAAAGACCATGCTCACTGGGGTGGGGCGGGGAGGTGGAGCCACAAGGTAATTCAAAACCACCCCCTGATCTTATACACTACACTCTGGGAGCCACAGAGGAGTGCACACAAACGCATATTCTCAATGAACCCACGGATTCTTCCGAGTCCAAGACCGTTCCCCGTCTCTATTCGCTTGACAGCTCGAAGGGAAGAGCTCTGCAGCACCAGCCCGAGGAACGAAGCGCCAACTAGGACCGCCCCCCTTTCCACTGGTCCAGCGCAGAGCTTTGCACACATTCCGTGCTTCCCACTCTCTCCGACACAGACGGAAGCGTCTGCTCACAGCGCTGCCCAGTTCGCTTCAAAGGCGGCTGGTTAAGGGAAAAGGAAAGTCTCAACATCAGTCAGGAGTCTCCGAAAGCCGGAGGGAGACCCCGGAAGCGAGCGGAAAGCACCGGCCGCCCAGACCTGCGCCTGGGCGCCGCCCTCCTCCTCCCTCTTCCCCGCCCTCCGCCCCCCGCCCCGCGCCTCCAGCCCTCCAGGGCGGGTGGGAGAACAGTCCTACCTGGAGGTTGGTCGAGGTGGACGCCATGGCGGAGACCCGAGGCGGTTCCCTGCGGAGGAACGAGGGCACGGGACCAAGAGCGGCGACGTCGAGTGGCGCCTGGAGTGGCCCCAAACGAGCACAGGTTGGGGACTCTCGGACCCCCTAGCAGCGGCCTCCCTTCCGGAATTTGTTCCGAAACCACACGGAGCCCCGAGAGCCCCTTACCCTCCTCACAAAACTTCCGCAATCCCGGGCCCCTCCGGGCTCTCGTCCCGCCTCTGGCCCCAGCACTTCCGCTTTCGTCATCAGCTCGCGCACTGCCCAGTTCTCAGTCACCCGGGTCTCGCCTTAGCCTGGGGCATCGCGAGACTAGCAGAGGCTTCCCGGGAACCCGCCGAGGTTTGGCGGAAGTCAAGCTAGGGGCGGGCGCACTGCGGCTCCGGCCTAGGGACCTAGCAGGAACAATTAATTCCCTTTTCTTCTTTTCCGGAAGTCTTGTAGTTTAAGATGGGTTACTGGCTCTGGCTCCTTTCAGCCACGTCATGGAGCATGCTCTGTCTCTCTGCAGCTTTTGAGTTGGAAAATGCCCTCCTGCTCCGAGACCCACTGGTGGTGGACTTTGGGCCCCTTACCTGCCTCACTTAGTCTGTCGCCTCCTGGGTAAATGGGCTGGTTGTAGTGCCTCCCTCGGGGTTGTGAAGGATGCTCTCGCGCTCGGTACGGCGCAGAGCACAGTGCCTGGCGAGCATTCAGATCCGAGTGCGTGTTATTTATTGCTCACACTTCACATCGTCCAGCAGGCATTTTTCAAATGGCTAGTGCCATGGCTCCAGAGGCCTGGAGGTGTTAGTGTAGGTATGGCCACTGCCCTCAGGAGCCTGCATTAAGCTCAGGTGTGTTTACGTACCAAGTTTAATAGCTTGAGAGGTTAGGTGGTTTGTATGAGATCACGTAAGTGAGGGGCTATTGTTGGCAGTCCTAATCCTCTTTCTTCTCTCTTTCATAGTTAAGTGTGGGGGTTCAGAACAAGTCCCCCCAAGCTGTGTCTCCGTGGTGTGAAGGTTGAGCTAAAGGCAACTTTAGTCGCAGGCTCAAGAAAAACCTGTGTCTTTCCCTTAACTATCTGGAAGAAGCTGAATTAGGGGCCTGGCCCATAATAAGCAACTATTAGGAATAACATCTTTTTTTTTAAATTAAATCTTTATTGTTTAGATTATTACATTTGTTCCTCTTTTTTTCCCCCCATAACTCCCCTCCTTCCAGCTCCCACCCCACCCTCCGCCCTCACTCCCCACCCACTGTCCTCATCCATAGGTGCACGATTTTTGTCCAGTCTCTTCCCGCATCTCCCACATCCCTTTTCCCCCCAAGAATAGTCAGTCCATTCCCTTTCTATGTCCCTGATTCTATTATAATCGCCAGTTCATTCTGTACATCAGATTATTTATTCACTTGATTCTTAGATTCACTTGTTGATAGATGCATATTTGTTGTTCATAATTTGTATCTTTACTTTTTTCTTCTTCTTCCTCTTCTTAAAGGATACCTTTCAGCATTTCATATAATACTGGTTTAGTGGTGATGAACTCCTTTAGCTTTTCCTTATCTGTGAAGCTCTTTATCTGACCTTCAATTCTGAATGATAGCTTTGCTGGATAAAGTACTCTTGGTTGTAGGTTCTTGGTATTCATCACTTTGAATATTTCTTGCCACTCCCTTCTGGCCTGCAAAGTTTCTGTTGAGAAATCAGCTGACAGTCGTATGGGTATTCCCTTGTAGGTAACTGAGTTTCTTTCTCTTGCTGCTTTTAAGATTCTCTCTTTGTCTTTTGCTCTTGGCATTTTAATTATGATGTGTCTTGGTGTGGTCCTCTTTGGATTCCTTTTGTTTGGGGTTCTCTGCGCTTCTTGGACCTGTAAGTCTATTTCTTTCACCAGGTGGGGGAAGTTTTCTGTCATTATTTCTTCAAATAGGTTTTCAATATCTTGCTCTCTCTCATCTTCTGGTACCCCTATAATTCTGATGTTGGTACGTTTGAAGCTGTCCCAGAGGCTCCTTACACTATCTTCGTATTTTTGGGTTCTTTTTTCATTTTGCTTTTCCGGTTGGGTGTTTCTCGCTTCTTCGCATTTCAAATCTTTGACTTGATTCTTGCGCTCCTCTGGTCTGCTGTTGGGAGTCTGTATAATATTCTTTATTTCAGTCAGTGTATGCTTACTTTCTAGATGGTCCTTTATCACACCATCGAGGGTCTCATTAGATTTCCTGTACATCTCATCAAGTTTATCGACAGATTCTAGAAGCCTCTTGAGAGACCTCAAAAGTGTGGTTCTGAACTCAATATCCTCCCTTGATAGTTTTGTCCTGTTTCTTTGTCTCCGCATTTTTTACGCTTTCTTGGTACACCCCCTAGTGGTCTTTGTGCGCAGTCTTGTTGTAGTTAAGCCTTGATTGTTATAGTTAATACTAGAGGGATTTGACCTCCAGGCCGACTGGCTGTGATAATCAGCTTTGTCTGCAGTGGAAGAACTTGTGTCCTCTAGGGAGGTGCTAATCTAGCCTTTGCCTGAGCTATCCGGCAAATGCCTCTGTGCAGGCTTGGCGGGCAGGTCCCACGG
>NW_005871084.1:6104775-6108311 GCF_000147115.1 Myotis lucifugus
AATAAGCACTATTAGGAATAACATCTTTTGACCTATCTATAAGGCAGGGAAAACTTTACTAAATATCTGCTGTTCTTACCCATTGAAGCGCCTCATCCCTAGCTCTGAATGTCACGTATATCCATGTTCCCTTTCTATCTCTGAACCTCAGTGCGGGGGAGGGGGGGGTGCAGGGTTCCCCATACATATGTATGTATTAAATTTGGTTATTTTCTCTTGCTAATAAGCCCTCATATCTATTTGGTTATTAGACCAGTCAGAAGAACCTTGAGGGCAGAGGAAATTTTCTTCCTCCCCCACATAAGCTCAAAGGAAAGGAAATAGATGTCTAATTACTTCATTTTGTTTCCCACTCCCCAATTATTTCCAATCATTTGCCATCTCCTAAGTAATTAAAGCACTTCCTCCCCCTTAATATTTGATAATGTCAACTACCCAATTTTAGAAATCTCACTTGTATAATGTTCTATATTCCTTTTCTATCTCCTTCACTGTCTCCCTTTCGTACTCCTCTCTACCTGCAGAATTTCCTCAAGTCTGATGTGTCTTCTCCCTTACTACTGTATCTCTGCTACCTTATCCTCTTCCTGGGCTTCAAGTATCAACAGCATAGAAATGGCTTCAAAACTTGATCTCTGTGCCCATCCTGTCCTATGCCCCGCCTTTACTGCTAACTCCAATGATCTCCAAAAAACCATGGGGTTTTCCCCCAAATTTCAAGCAAATTAAATTTCCTTCCACCCCAAAACTTTTTTCTCTGGTTTCTCATCAGAATGATTTCACTAAATTTCCATCAAAGCTCAAAGTCCTCTCTTTGTCTCTATGCACCAATGCTCCTTTTCACCCCTTAGTCCCCTTTCAATAACAGATAAAATACCGACTCCAGCCTTTAGAACAGTGGTTCTCAACCTTCCTAATGCCGCGACCCTTTGATACAGTTCCTCATGTTGTGGTGACCCCCAATTTCATTGTTACAAATTGAACATAATTAAAGCATAGTGATTTATCACAAAAACAATATGTAATTATATATGTGTTTTCCGATGGTCTTAGGCGACCCCTGTGAAAGGGTTGTTCAACCCCCAAAGGGGTTGGGACCCACAGGTTGAGAACTGCTGCTTTAGAGCATTAATGTATGATAGACACTTAATAAATATTAAACCATTTAACTGAGCTGCTTAAAATAAGTTTTTGTTTTCTTACTGACTATGAAATAAACTTGATTTTGCCTGGAGATGCAGACTCCAATTTACTTTTCTTTTTCTTCTCCTTTTTGTTTTTGTTTTGTTAATCCTCATCTGAATATTTTTTTCATTGTTTTTTTTTTCTTTTTTAGAGAGTGGAAGGGAGGTAGGAAGAGAGACAGAAAGAGAGAGAGAGAGGGAGAGAGAGAGAAACATTGATGTGAGAGAGATACATTGATTGGTTGCCTCTCACACATGCCCCAACTGGGCCTGGGAGTCGAACCTGCAACCCAGGGACATGCTCTTGATTAAGAATTGAACCAGACCCTTTGGTCCGTGGGTGATGCTCTAATCTCTGAGCCAAACCAGCCAGGGTTCCAATTTATCTTTCAATTCAATCCCTAAACATTCACAGAATACCCTCTAGACACAAGTCTACTAGGCATTATTAAAACTATGAAAATGGCCCTGACCAATTTGGCTCAGTCATTAGAGTGTTGGCTTGTGAACTGTAGGGTCTTGATTCGATTCCAGTCCAGGGCAAGTACCTCGGTTGCAGGCTCGATCCCCAGTCCAGGCGTGTGTGGGAGGCAACCAGTCGATGTGTCTCTCTCACATCAATATTTCTCTCTGTCTCTCCTCCCTTCCATTCTCTTTAAAAAATCAATGGAAAAAATGTCCTTGGGTCAGGGTTATCAAAAAACAAAATAAAAAACTATGAAGATTAATGAGATGCTATTTATGAGTTTACAATTTAGTGAAAGACACTGACACATACTAGTAAAGAGAGAGTTCATTGAGATATTGAATACCTCCACGTGCCAGGCTGTTGTAAATGCCGAAAATGAACAAAACAATAAAAAACTCCTTTTTTATCAGCAATAATAAGTCATACTGATATCATGCACCCCCTAACAGACAATGAAAAGAATCAGTAGGCTAATAGATGCATTTGTGGGTTTAGTTTGCAACAGGGTCTCCTATCCAGCCCCTCTAGGACCAAATCCATCTCACTCAGACCATCTTGAAGGAAATGCATCATATGAAAGCCCTCAAAGCATGCCAGCCACTTGTTGAATCACTAGCTCTGACCTGGAACACACCCATGAGGAAGGCGACACTCTGACAGTGCTGGTCATGTGAAGGACGTGACTCAGGCTGTTCTCAGCAGGAAACCTGTTCTTCCTATGAGGTAGCATACCTTTCTGAACATGCTCAGCAATCCTGGAGGCCAGCCCTTTCTCCCTGATTGCTATTTGTTTTATTCCTTTGAAGCTACAGAGAGCTTCCGGACTGATAAGGGGGTTTGAGAATTGACCCATCAACCATCAGCCAACCATGTGATGGAAGGTGTGTTGACCGAAGTAGCCATCCTGTTTCTGTTGATGACCTCCAGGCAAATGTGATATACATCATTAGCACAGAAGAAAAAGATGAGCACTCTGCCCTCAGCCTAACCCCATGGTCCCCCAGACTGTGGATACCAGAAACATGATAACACACTTACAAAAGTCAATTTTAAATACCTTTCCCCACTCCTGCTCAAACCAAGTGTTTTCCTCTTAGGTGCATAGACTTACATCTGCAAACATTTTCAAAAAGGTATTGTGTCAGAAAAAAAAAGTTGGTTGTAGTTTTGTGTAGAACGCATCATTTAATTACTAGCTACATGTCTAATGAATGGCACAACAGCACATTTCTAAGTAAGGAATGAGGCTAAGAGTCTGGGAGAGAGGGTTGTGGGGACAGGACCGGGGAGCCTGAGTAAAAAGTCAACCTGTCCACCTTAAGATTGGATATCAGCTGGCAACTTTCTTCTTTTGACTTATCAGTTTCCCTATTTAGTATTTAAAAACAGAATTGAAAATGATATATTTTGATGGTGAAATGAAAAACCAAAAATTGCTGAACCTAAAAAATGTTTCATGGGAATCTGCTGTTTCAATGCCCCTTAAGGTCAATCTTTTAACTAGAAAAGACATTTAATACTCCCAGTCCTACTCTATTTGTTGGACTTTGTAATCAAGGCATGTGGAATGGAATTTTGTTTTTATTGTCTGAAGTTTTACATATGTCTCCTTTTTCCCCAATTGCCCCTCGCCGCCCCCCCCCCCCAGCCATTCCTACCCTCGGAAGCCCCCACCACCCAGTGTCTGTGGTCCATTGGTTATGCTAATATGCATGCATGCAAGTCCTTTGGATGTTCTCTAAGCCACCCCCCCGCCCCCACCTCCCCTGCCATTAGTCTCTGGATCTATTTTTGTTCATCAGGTTATGATGGAAAATAAAAAGCCAAAAAGCTGGAAGTCATTGGAGAATTTAGGTTTCGACGAGTTGAGTGTTTAGATTAGC
>NW_005871084.1:6108411-6225059 GCF_000147115.1 Myotis lucifugus
AGGTCTTCTTTTTAATAGTGGCGTAGTATTCATTGTGTAGATGTACCACAGTTTTTTAATCCACTCCTCTGCTGATGGGCACTTAGATTGTTTCCAAATCTTAGCTATTGTAAATTGTGCTCCTATGAACATAGGGGTGCATATATCTTTTCTGATGGGTGTTTCTGGTTTCTTGGGATTACTGGGTCAAATGGGGATTACTGGGTCAAATAGGAATTCCATTTTTCACTTTTTGAGGAAACGCCATACAAATGGGACTACATCAAAATGAAAAGCTTCTGCACAGCAAAAGAAACCATCAACAAAACAACAAGAAAACTCACTGCATGAGAGAACATATTTGCCAGTGCTATTTCAGATAAGGGTTTAATCTCCAAAATTGACAAAGAACTCATACAACTTAACAAAAGGAAGATAAACAACCCAATCAAAAAATGGGCAAAGGACCTAAGTAGACACTTTTCAAAAGAGGACATTCAGAAGGCCGAGAGACATATGAAGACATGCTCAAAGTCACTAATCATCTGAGAGATGGAAATCAAAACAACAAGGAGATACCAGCTCACACCTGTCAGAATGGCTATCATCAACAAATCAACAAATGACAAGTGCTGGTGAGGATGTGGAGAAAAAGGAACCCTCCTGCACTGCTGGTAGGAATGCAGACTGGTGCAGCCACTGTGAAATGGAATTTTTATTTATATGTGTAATAGATGTAAACTTTGGGACTCCAAGAAGACACAATAGAATTGATGACACACTTATACTTGAACTAATCAATACAAGCATACCTTGTTTTTATTTTTCTGTTTTTTAAATATATTTTTATTGATTTCAGAGAGGAAAGGAAAGGGAGAGATAGGAACATCAATGATGAAAGAGAATCATTGATTGGCTGCCTCCTTCATGCCCTCTACTGGGGATCGAGCCCACAACCTGGGCATGTGCCCTTGGCCGGAATCGAACCTGGGACCTTCCGGTCTGCAGGGCGATGCTCTAACCACTGAGCAATCGGCCAGGGTGGCATAACTCATTTTATTGTATTTCACGGTTGTCTTTTTTACAAACTGAAAACAAGACCTTCCACCTGCAAAAAAAGATTGTCTTGCGTTATTGCAACACTCTATTGCAGTGGTCTAGAACTGAACCTGCAATATCTCTGAAGCTTGCCTGTTATGCTTTTCCATCCTGTAACCAACTGGTGCTGATTGAGCTCCTGTGAGGTAGGTAGCCCCTGACTCTGAAGTTTATATGTAGCCAAATGAGAAATCAAACACATTCTCTCCAAGAACTTCTAATATAGTTGGAAAAATCAAGCAGTTACAAATAGAAAGCAGTTTTCACTGTAAACATGAATGATAAATCCACTGTATGCCTTTTGGGTTAAAAACAGTTGGTGTGAAATGTTGGCTATGTGGAAAAGGTTGGGGCTGCTTTGTATCTAGAGAGGAAACTTCAGATACAGCGGAGGAACTTCCATGTGTTCATGTAAAGACACTTTGTGCTACTTTGTGCATATTATTCAAATTATAATTACAAAATGGAAGTCTTGAAAGCTCAAGCGTGTATTCATAATCTTGGCCCAAAGTGCACCTTTGAAGACGAAGGATAGGCTAAAAACCACAGCCAATTCAGTGATTTAATTTCACTGTATTAAAGCTCAAGGTTGCCAAATGATCTCATCACCAAGTTGTATCCTAAGGTCATGCTGGGAAAAGAGGATATTCTATGCCAGGCCAACTACTCTCAA
This sequence comes from Myotis lucifugus, assembly GCF_000147115.1. NCBI lineage: Eukaryota > Metazoa > Chordata > Mammalia > Chiroptera > Vespertilionidae > Myotis > Myotis lucifugus. Next base: position 6,110,162 of record NW_005871084.1, read on the forward strand.
GGGAAAATTCTGGCCAATTATATTTTTGAAGTTGCAAAATAGCTGCATTTTTCATTGGAAAATTCCATCCTCCAACCCTGATAGACTTGGAGAGCTCCCTGGCTTACCTAACCTAGTGCAACAAAGCATTGGCCCAAACATTTATCATGTAAAAAGATGCCTGGTAATGTGTGAACGACAACTAGCAGCAGTCTCAAAAGCAATCTTGTAATAAATTTTATCAAGAGGCAACCTGAGTCTATCAAAGTCACATGGAGAAGGCAGCAAATTGCGGTGTTAAGGACACCACCTATCATTATGATCAGGTGTTCACAGGTAGTGAAAACACTATAACAAGAGATGTCATGCTTGGGGAAATTATAAATAAAGACGTAAAAAGACTGAAATGCTCAGCTTTCATTCTTCATATTTTAGGGCCTATTTTTAAAATGGTAGAACTTTGTAGAAGTAAAAGATTCAAGTTCCCTGTTTAAAAAATAAAAGAAAGTATACTAACCCCATCAAGGCAAGGAATACCCCCAAAGAAAGTGGTTTTATTGTGCGAGTGAGAAATTCCAGGAAAGGGATATTATAAAAGCCCCCAAGGGGTAGATTTAGGTCAAGGGAAATATATACCTTGGAGAGAGAGATGGAGACATTAACTTATTTAGAAGTTGGCTCTCTTCAAAGACCCCAGACTGTAAAGTATCATGTAATTGATCCAAGTGGACAATGTGTCAATTAACAAATCTAAATTGAGTTGACTATTATGTGAAAGGCATCTAACCTTCCAAGCTCCTTCTAAATTTCCCCGAATGAAAAAGGCCAGCATTGTGCATTCATTGTCTAACTAAAGGGTATTACAACACAAATATATTTTAGAAGTGCCAACAGGGATGTTGTAATCTTACTCTCTGTGTCTGCACGTTGTGATGTGGTGGGAAGAGCTCTCTCTGGGCTTGGAGTCTTGACGTCCCAGGTTCTAATCCTGACTCTCCCACTCAACAGTTTCATGGCCCTTCTTATAGAGTTCAGAGAAGAGTTTAGATAAAATGCTGCATGACTTAATCAGAAGACCCCAGTTCTAGCCTCCAGCTATGCAGCTGCCTTGCTTTTGGACCTTAGGAAGGTCATTAGCTGCTTTTATCTTTAGTTTGCTTATCTGGGCAGGGGATGAGCTAAGGCACCTCTGAAATCTCTTGCTGCTTTAAACCAATGCCTTGCAGAAAAGCATAATTACATTACTTGAATTTACTGTGGATGCTTAAGTACCAAATGCAGTAGATATGTATTATTCAATTTCTGTTTTTATGCCAGATTGTCGAGGCACTACTGTAGAGCAGAAAGCATTAGAGATGTAGAAATGAGACCCAAGAACAGGCACTTACCTGCTCTGAAACACTTTTATCTTTAAAACTGGATGAATAATTCCTGCTTTACAAGGTTACTGTAAAGATGAGAGATAGTGAACTATGATGTCTGGCCCATAGTGGACATTCAATAAATGGTGGAGCTTTTTATTTTTACCCCTATGAACCACTTGATGCCAAGGTGTAGCATTATTCCTCAGGGAAAATAAAAGAGACTTCATAACAATCTACAGTTTCTAAGGCATCGCTGTGGCAGACACAGCATAATGCCATCTTTTGTAATGCAGATGGCGATCAGGTCTGAAATTTTAGGAAAACTTACTAATGGACTCTCCGAAGGTATTGGGTGTTACCTTTGCAATGCCTTGTACTCCGATCTTACAGTTAACTCTGACACTTAATGCCTATGGTTTGCGAAGGTGGTCAGGGTAGCTCTGCAGACCCCATGTCAACTGGAGGGGCAGAAATATGGACTGGATGAAGCCGCTTTTCAGCATGGCATTGTCCTCACCCGTTCTTTTTAGGCTCCATTCTTATTTTCCAATCAGTTCATAAGTTTGTCTCTGCTGTGGACATCCTTCAGAGCCTTGCATAGGGAAGAAAAGTGGGTGTCTTGTACTGGATGCATGAACTTGGCTAGATCACATGTCCACAATTACTTCCAGTTACCGTCTTTTCAGCACCATCCCTGGCATGTGGCATCCCCACGGCCCCCCACTTCTGCATTTTTGCCACATCTGGATACTCTTGGGTGGTTCCTCTTTCTCTCAGGCAAACCCAGACCAGCATGCAGGTTTCTGCCAGCCTCGACCACTTCCTTCCCTTCATCGTTTGCACCAACAGGGACACCATAAGGGGCAAAGTTAGAAACCCTTTAAATTATACACTATAGTGCTTGATTCTGGACTCAACTTCGAATTCACCAGTTTATCCCATTCACTGTTCTTGGACCTGAGACTTCCTGTTGGTGTCCACAAGTGAGCATCGATCTGCAGTGTGTCCAGCTTCGTGGTCCTTCTTAGAGAGTTAAGAGAGGGGCTCAGATGAAACGCTGTGTGATTTAATCAGAATGCCCGAGTTCTACACTCGCCATGCAGTTGGTTTCCTTGTTTTTTTTTGACCCTAGGAAGGTCATTAGCTGCTCTTGTCTTTCGTTCTCTTGTCCAGGGAAGGGGACGAGCTAGGTCATCTCCATAATTTCTTGCTGCTTTAAGCCAAAAAATGCTTTGTCGTTTGGCTGGTAGCTGCCTGAATAAGGCATGAGCCCTGATCTCAAAGAGTGTATAATCCATTCCTATGCCTAGAGAGGAGCAGAGAGGATCAGTGGCTGTCCTGGGAGACAGTGTGAGCTGAGTGTGCTGCAGGAAAAAGACATTGCTGTGAGCTGGGCCCGGCTGGCTACTAAGAGGAAGGACTGCTGAGGTGGCAGGAGAGAGGCAGGGGCAGGCGAGGGGCAGGACGCTGCCCACCTTGTGCTTCGTGCAGATTCTTCTGTGGAGAAGTTTCACGGACCTTTCTTATTTCCCAGTCAGTTCATAAGCTTATCTCTGCTGTGGACATCTTTCATAGCCTTACATAGGGAAGAAACGTGGGTGTCTTGAACTGAATGCATGAACTTGGCTAGACCACATTAATTTCAAGGGTTACAATGGGAACCCATTTATTAGGAGGGAGCAGCCCCTTGAGAAATGTGCAATACCACCTCTCCATCTGTTCTGTATATATGCAGGGTGTCCCCCCAAAATGTATACACACTTTGAATAATTATTAATTCCAATGGGTTAAATCTGAAAAGAAAGAAATATCAATTGAGCTATCAGCTGTTAAATTGTCTATATGACAGGTGGGATGGGATCATATTTATCTGTACAGTTTATTGATTTTATATAAGAATTTATTCACAAATTAATTCACACACTTTCGTGATTAAGACCAAATGTTGTAGAGATGTATATTTCCTAATTCTTTGTTATTTCTGAAGTATTTCCACGATGGATTTAAAGACTGGAAAAAGATAGTTTTAAATAAAACTTGTCAAATGTATCAACACAAATAGCACAAGATTGTGTCTGGTGGTTTAGCTCCCAAACCCCCCTTTCTTGTTTAGGGGACCGGGTGTTTCTGTTTCCTGTGGTTGCTATGAAAGCCTCACAAACTTGTCAAGCCCCAAAGTCTGGAGGCTGGATGTCCCCAGTTGGTGCTGGCAGGCCCATGCTCCCTCTGAAGGCTCTAGGGCAGTGGTTCTGAACCTTCCTAATGCTGCGACCCTTTAATACAGTTCCTCATGTTGTGGTGACCCCAACCATAAAATTATTTTCGTTGCTACTTCATAACTGTAATTTTGCTACTCTTATGAATCGTAATGTAAACATCTGATATGCAGGATGTATTTTCATTGTTACAAATTGAACATAATTAAAGCATAGTGATTAATCACAAAAACAATATGTAATTATATATGTGTTTTCTGATGGTTTTAGGAGACCCTGTGAAAGGGTCATTCGACCCCCAAAGGGGTCGCGACCCACAGGTTGAGAACCGCTGCTTTAGAGGGATCCTTTCTCGCCTCTCCTCACTTCTGCTGGTTGCTGTAATCCTGGCGTTCCTGGGTTTGTAGACAGATGTCTCCAGTTTCCATCTCTGTTGTCAAATTGTGTTCTTGTGTCTGAGTCTCTGGGCACAATGTTCTTATATGGATACCAGCTATCTTGGCTTCAGGGCCCACCCAAATCCAGTAGAATTTCATCTTAATTTTATTTTCATCGAGACATAATTGACACATAACATGATATTAGTTTCAGGTGTGCAGCACAATAATTCGTTCTGTGTATATGCTGTGGAATGATCACCACAGTAAGAATAATTAGCGTACATCACCACACACAGTTACAATTTTTTTTCTTGTAGACCTCATCTTGATTCAGTTACATTTGCAAAGACCCTATTTCCAAATAAGGTCCCATTCACGGGCACTGGCGGTTAGGACTTGAACATGTCTATTTTGGGAGGACACGCTTCAACCACAGCACCCAGATTGCCCAAGTACAGGAGGGAGGCAGGACCCTCCGTGTGGAGGCTGGGGTGGGCAGGCGTCTTCCTGAGCACAGAGCAAGAACTCACAGCCTCAGCTCGGGTGTTCTTGTCTGAGCTTTTGGATCCTCAGCAAGTGGCCCAGAGTTTTAGGGAGAGCCTGGTTGGACCCCATAACCTGGCCCTATGAGTGGCAGGGACATGTGGGTGGCTGAGTGAGGGAGATTTCTGCCCTCCTTTGGCTCCTGCTTGATTCCTGAACTTGATTCTCTGGCCTTCCCTTCAGTTCTATCATTGTCCTAACATCCTTTCAATTAATTCCCTCTCCTTGGTTTAAATTAGACAAAGTCAGGTTTTCCTGTTTGCAAGCAAAAACTCCTAATAATGCCAATATTAAATTAAACTAATTTGTTATACACATATTACCAGAAGTTTCTAAAGAGCAGCAGAACCTGGGACCATTAGCTTCAGAAGAGTAATTGCCATTAAGGACATTAATTATGACAGAACACTAAATATTGACTATCAAGTCACCCTTTTGTTGTAAATATCTTATTTTATTTATTTTTTAATATATTTTTATTGATTTCAGAGAGGAAGGGAGAGGAAAAGAGAGATAGAAACATCAATGTGAGAGAGAATCATTGATGGGCTGCCTCCTGCACACCTCTTACTGGGGATCAAGCCCACAACCCTGGCATGTGCCCTTGACTGGAATGGAACCCAGGACCCTTTAGTCCACAGGCCTACGCTCCATCCACTGAGCCAAACCAGGTAGGGCTGTTATAAATATTTTAAATATCAAAAGATAAGGCTCCTTTATAAATAAAGTAGTTAGTTACATCAAGAAATGTTTGAAATTTTACTCTTTAGTGTCTAATAGCACAAAAGGGGAATTCAAATTATTTTTTTAAATTTTAATTAAAAGAGTTATAGGGAAAAAAATTAAAAGAGGACTTCAAATATTATTTCCCCTTTTAAATATTTTTTGGCTAGTAAAGCAGGTCCACCTGCTAATTTTAAGGAAATTATTCCACTCAATATGAAGTAATTAATTTTCTCAGTTCATTCAATCTACCAGTTAATCAATTAATGTTACAAAGAACCTATATTCCACAGTGTGAAGTATTTTTCAGTCCTAAGTGTGGTAAGGGCACCCTCTACTGGCTAATCATAGAAACTATAGTTCTTTACCAATGCAGCTGCCTCCCTGGGATTGGAAAACAAGCACTTAATCTTTGGTCCTTCCCCCGCCCCCTTGAAAATTGTCAGAGGCAGTAATAACCTCAGGGCAGGAGCAAGACGAGACACAGATTAGGAAACCAGCTGTGAAGAAAATATTGGCCTACAGCTTTCTAGAATAAAGCTCTTTATAGAAAAATGATTCTCTATAGAATAATGCAATAATAATAATAATAATAATAATAATAATAATGATAATAATATGCCCTGGCTGAATGGCTCAGTTTGTTGGAGCATCATCCCATACATCAAAAGGTTATGGGTTCGATCCTGATCCATGTTTCTTTCTCTCTCTCTCTCTAAACTTAATAATAATAGTAAAAAATAATGCAAGGCACAAGTGTGAGCCACAGATGTAATTTCAAATTCCCCAGTGGCCACATTAAAACAAATAAAACAAAACAAGCAAAATTATTTTAAGAATATATCTTTAACTCATTATATCCGACATATCACTTCAGCATTAAATCACAATAAAAATATTAGTGAGCTATTTTACATTCCTTTCTTGCACCAAGCCTTTGAAATCCAGGGTGTACTTTCTACTTGTAGCACCTCCCAATTCAACCAGTCACATTTCAGGTACTCAATGACCTCTCGGTGCAAGTGGGTGTTAATTAGAAAGAGTGGGACTAGAGAAACTCCAACAGCGAGGACAGGAGCACAAGGGACATGTCATTAGCTGTTTCATAATTTACAATTCATACCATCTCACAGTGGTATAAAATCCATTTGGAAAAGGACCATTAAACATGAATAAGTTGGCTTGCAGGAGCCTAGAGGTTCATGTTTTTTTTGAATCATTGTTGATGGAGCATAACTTTGTACGGGCTTTTGGAAAGTGGTTTGATGTTCGGTACCCAGAGCTTTCAAACCTCAGACCTTCTGGACCAGAGTTACACTTATGGGAATGGTAGCAGGAAAATCTAAGCACAAGTCTGGCTTGGATGCCAAGCTCCTGTTGGACAGTTGATAATGGCCTTTTGTCTCTCCACACAGTTCTGGCAAGTCTCTGTCTGCTCTTAGAATGGCTGCAGCCCTCAGCTGAGGAGCCAAACCCAAGGCCCATGGCTCTGGCCAGAGGTGATGGGTGGCTGCTTTGTCCTGGGCCCAGGAATAGCTGACACACCTTGACGCTGGTGGTCATATACTTGGCTGGCTTTCCTTCCCCTTCTTGTGGGGTCTGAGGCCGGGGTTGGCTGGTTAAACAAAAGACACACTTATAAAATTAAACTAATGAATGAACATGTATAATTTAACTAAATAAAATAAGTATATAATCAAATGAATTAAATTTATTATTGATTTTGAAGGTCTTTGTCGTCCAGGGTGTTTTAGTTGGGTCTCATTAGAAGGAGTCATGGATTATGATGGAAGGGAATGGCCCTTCTAACAGAGTCCACTGGCTTCTGCCCCAGAATGGAAACCTACCCTCAAGAGATGCAGACCAAGATCCATGGATGGAGCTGCTCAATATGGCTATTTTATTTGGGAAAAATAGAAACAACTTAAACATTCAACAATAGGAAATTGTGCAGCAATATGACATCTCCGTAGGATGGCTATCACGCAGATATTCTTTTTTTTTTTATCACGCAGCTTTTGAGGTAAGGTCTCAATGAATATTTCTCCTTTTTATTTTCAGTTTTTGGTTTTGTCAAAGAAACCCAAGAGTTTTACATGGTTTGTTATGGGAAGCATCATCCCCCCTTTCCTTCCATTTTTCCTCTTCCCAGAGGCCCCCCTCTTTTGAACCAGTTGTTTTAGAATTGACTTCCAAATTCTCCAAAGAGCACGGATGTATTTCTACTTCTGAGTTTCTTAGCTTTAGTCATTATCTACTGGCTTTTCACTCTGAAAGGTGAGGACTTAGCACTTTTCTTTCCCATCCACCCCTAATGCCCACCCTTCCCTTCCCAACCCTTCTTCCACTTGGAGAATGTCCTGTGCTCCTCGGACTAGGTCATTGGTCTCAGTTTACCCCATGCACTGCTCCACCTGTGACTGGTCCCCCTTTGGATTGTAATCATTCACTTACTGGTACTTGTTTCATCACTTAACCAGGAATCTTAAGGATATGGTCTATGCCTTTCTACTCTGTGGCTTGGGTGTATGATACATTCCAAACAATGTTTGAGAAAGATATAATTAAACCTGCCAAATGGCAGCCCATAGGCTGCTGCTTTAAGAAGGGTATGGAACACCAGTGGCAATTAAAGCTACCCCGCAAGGAATTCATTAGGCAAGAGATTTCCATTTCTTCATACCTGTTACCATACCTTAACCAGCATCCCACCCATCCTCCCAAGACTTCGCTTCCATCTTGATGAAACTCTTAATTTCTCCCTCCCTATATTGGTCAACTTTGTCTCCAAGTCTGGCCAGGATGGGGAAAACTAAAATAAAAATTTCAAGTTCTCATGGAACTAGCCCAAGTGGAACTGAGTTTTATTTTTGTTGGTTTGTTTGTTTTGTTAATCCTCACCTGAGAATATTTTTCCATTGATCTTTTAGAGAGAGTAGGAGAGAGAGGGGGAAAGACAGAAACATTGATGTGAGAGAAACACATTGATTGGTTGCCTCTTGCACATGCCCCTAACAGGGCCTGGGCCGGGGAGGAGCCTGCAACCAAGTTACCTGCCCTTGACTGGAATTGAACCTGGGACCCTTTGGTCCACAGGCCGATGCACTATCCACTGACCCAAACCGGCTAAGGCTGGAACTGAGTTTTTTTTTATGAATAAGATATAAAATTTTGCAAGTTTTAAATTGGACTTTGAAGATCAGGTAAGACATCAACAGATGGAGATGGGGTTTCTTTGCAGGAGCATGTCCCACCCAAGTGGAAGCCCTGTGAGACAGAGTGGAATGGGCCACCCGTGTACTTCAGATATAAATAACTATATTCGCAATGAAGATTAGATCATGATATTGTTAGTGATTAGATTTGATTCAGCCTTGCCTTCCAGAGAAGCTCGTATATATCTGTGAAGTTTGTGAGGTGCAAGTTTGCCTGTAGAGTATCTACAGATTCTATTGAATGCCTACTATAGGACAGGCACCTGAGGATGGATGCAGTAAAAGGATGGATCGCCCTGGCCGGTGTGGCTCAGTTGATTGGATGTCTTCCCATGCACTGAAAGGTTACTGGTTTGATTCCTAGTCGGGTTGTGGACTCAATCCCTGGTGGGGGGCGTGCAAGAGGCAGCTGATTGGTGTCTTGCTCTCATGTCAGTTTCTTTCTCTGCATTCCTCTCTCTCTCTTCAAAGTCAATTAAAAAAAAGAGAGAGAGAGATGGATTGTATAGTCCAGTTGGTGAGATAATCACAATACTGAATAATAATAGTAAATAAATAGTAAAATAGATAATTATAAGCAATTTTAAGTACAATAAGTAGTCTGAGGGAATGTTTGGGACAGGAATGGGGAGGTCCTAGCAGTCTTCCACGAGGGAGAACTGACTGAACTCACCTTCCACTGGAGAAGATTGGAAGGCATGTGGTGTCATTGGGGGAAAAAAGATCAAATGAAATGTATGGAGATTGAACAGACATACAAGGAAATGTTGGACGATATAGGGCAAATCAGGCATGCCATGTGACAAACTTTCAAAAATTGGACATACAAAATGTGTCTCTTTTGTTAACTGAGTTTAGTATTAATATGGAGAAAGCAAACCGTCTGGTTATTTCTAAGTCAACTCAGCCATGTTCAGTAATCTGGAGAGGGTGTAACTAATTTAAAACTTAGTCACACTCAGAACAAACTCAGTCATGTTCAGGGTTATTATTCTGGGCACTATTCCTTTCCCAGGAGAGATGTTAGGAGGTGATGGTTTTGCATCCCTGCCACATGAGTCCCCTGGGAGGAGCTGGTGGCAGCACGTTCTGACGCCCTCCTCTCCCCCGTCCCAGTGCCTACACGTTCTCAGATTGCTATTCCCCCTGTAGGGTTGCCCCAACCTGGTAACCCTGGTGAGAACCTGTGTGTGGGCCTTGCTGTCTTCCTGAGTCTCCTCCAAACTTGAGGCTCAGGCCCTGACTGATTTTGAATTTGGAAACTTATAAGGCGGCTTTATCATGTGCTCTTACTTCTCATTTCACCTCCTCCCAGATTTGCCAAGGGACAGGCAGATTGTGTGGCTCCCACTTCCTTTCCATCCCAAAGGAGAGGGTCTGTTTCACTGGAGTGGGAGTGGGGTCTAGGGGAGCCAGGTCTGCGCGAACACTCCTCCTTTCTCAGTCTTTCTGCTTTACTCTTCAACATGTTTGTTCACTAATTCTGGTCATGCTGGGGCTGGTAGGAAGTGTTAATGAGGGAAATATATGGAGGGTGGGAGTCACCTGCAACATCTCATAGGACACCCTCTATGTTCCCAAGAGAACAAGATCTAAAGTGGCCCGGTGTGGATGTGGTGGATGAGGGTGATGTGGGAATCGGGGGCACAGAACCTCATCAGGGTAGAGAAGCGGGCCTGGAAGGAAGTAGGATCACAGGTTTGCACCAGGAATGAGTGAAGGTGGGTATTGGAATTGAGGGGAATTGAGTCAGGGGAGTGTCATGGTAGCAGAGGGGAGGAATTCAGAGGAGACAGACCTTAACCTACATTCATACCATGGTTATAAAAAAACCTCATATTATCTTTTTAATTTATTTGTTGTGATTGGAAACAAGATTGCTTATTTTATTTCTTAGGCATTAAAACATATTTTTTGACCTTGAGTAAATGCCTAGACATTTGAAAATGCAATAAATTAAAAGCATGTGATAGCTTATATAAATATTACTCTCCTCCCTCCTCCTAACACACCCAGGGTGTCTGAGTGGGTCAAGTTGAGTGTCTTTTCAAAATGTGCTGTCTGAGCCCTAACCGGTTTGGCTCAGTGGATAGAGAATTGACCTGTGGACTGAAGGGTCCCAGGTTCGATTCCGGTCAAGGGCATGTACCTAGGTTGCGGGCACATTCCCAGTAGGGGATGTGCAGGAGGCAGCTGATTGATGTTTCTCTCTCATCCATGTTTCTAACTCTCTATCCCTCTCCCTTCCTCTCTGTAAAAAAATCAATAAAATATTTTTAAAAAATGTGCTGTCTGAGTGAGGCAGTGACGATGGCACTCTTTGGCAGTGAACTCCAGAGGGATGACAGGAAGTTAGAACAGGTCCCCATGGAAGCAGTTTGCTCTGTTTCTGGTTTCTTCAGATACATAGGTGTGTGATTTCCCGCCACACATAAAAATCCACCCCTCAGGCTGAGGGAATGTGATGGGTTGGTGTACTCAGCATTCATTTCTCAAAATTTCAGTTCAGGAGCTCATTTCTGGGTGACTGAGAGTCTAACATGTGTTTTTTTTTAACTGTTCCCCAAAATTCCTTCCCTGACCTTCCTCAAAGTGAGTTCACTGTGTTGAGCCAAGATTTGGTAAAGACAGGGCTTGCCCCACACCCTGATGAAGCGTTCTTTTCGAGTGTGTAACAGAAATACATTCATTTCTAGAAACTGGAATCTGGTGACTGTCTTGTAGGGGCCTGTTCGGGCGTTCCTCTGCTGGAACAAACCCCCTGGAACTGTGCCCAGACCTTGGGCAGAGAACCTACCCAATCACATTCACATCCTAAAGCCACATATCTTTTCTTCTGAGGAAATGAGTTCTGCTAGACGTTTTATGGGAGCAGTAGAGGGGTAGGTTTAACAGAGGTGAGAGAGAGGAAGGAAGGCATGGACAAGAGAGGAGTAGACCCTGGATATTTGAGAATGGTTTAATATTAGGAAAAATTTGAATTTGTATAGGAAAAATTCTGAATTATGGAATACTTGAAACATAATATATTATTTTTAATATATCTATAATAATAAAAGTGTAATATGCAAATCGACCAAATGGCCAAACAGCGGAATGACCATCCAGACGACCTTCTGGATGAAGCCAGGGCTGCAAGGGCCGAGGCAGCTGGGGCTGTGAGGGCCTAGCCCCTTGCATGAATTTCATGCATCAGACCTCTAGTTATATATAATAAACTAAAATGCATATGGTTATTAGTCAATTATTTGAAAGGTATGATTTTTAGTTCTATATTATATATTAACTAGAGGCCCAATGCAAGTAATTCATACAAGAGTAGGCCTTCGCAGTCCTGGCTTTGCCCGGAAGGTTGTCTGGACGGTTGTGCTGCTGTTCAGCCGTTCGGTCGATTTGCATAATTTGCTTTTATTATTGTAGATATATAAAAAAAACTGTTATTTTGAACTTTTAAGCAAATACAAATCACAGTACTATGTATGCATGAGAATGCATTTCAAATTAATGAAGTCAAAATCAATGAATCCCTGGCTGGCAAGCTCAATGGTCAGAGCATTAGCTCCCCACTGAAGGATTGAGGGTTTGATTACCAATCAAGGGCATATACCTGGCTTGCAGATTTGATCCCAGGCCCTGGAGGAGAGGCGGGTAGGGTCAACCAATCAATGTAAAGATTGGTTTTCTCTCTCTCTCTCTCTCTCTCTCTCTCTCTCTCCCTCCCCCCTCTCTTCCTCCCTTCCTTCCACTCTCTCTGAAAAACAATGGGAAAAATATCCCTGGGTGAGGATTAATTAAAAAAAAATCATTGGAGATATTGGACTTATTACTGATAATAAAGTAATTATTGCTTAATCATTAAAATGAGAACTGCTCTAAGGTCTCTAAAAGGTCATTTGAAGGGTGTTCCCCTTTGCAATGAACTACTTGGATTCAAAGATCTGTCAGGATATATTCTGTTGATATCAGACTGAGTTTGGTCTGGAGATGAACTTGTGCTCTGGGCCAGGACAACCAGGACACTTCCCTAGGGGTTTCCTGAGTGGAGTTGGCAGGAAAGAGCCTGTGTTCTCTGGTGATGACATATTAGTACATGTGGCTGAAACGGCTGGGGCCTGTGTCCCCTCTGCCTGGAGAAAGCCCACCTGCAGCAGGAGGTGAGGCCAACAGGCAGTGAGAGCAGAGATGAGCTGCATGAGTAAAAGTTCCGAAGGGCTTAAATCCTAGTCCATTCCAGCCCTGCCCACCACTTCGTTAAATGGGCTTATACTGTCCCGTTTTTCATTTAGTTTTAGGCAAATTTGCTTTTCTGTCACTTGCTACCAAAAGAACTTGCCTGATCTAATAATACTTATTGGCATTACCTCACTGGTGAAGAGAGGGGAAATGAAATATTCCAAGTGAGCTGCCCCGGGGGCGGAGAATGGGGTGGGCAGGGGTGAGGGACCCAGAGGTGCTCAATGCATCTTATGGTGACTGGTTGTTTGGCCATCCTGGTCGTCAGGGACACTGGCTTTTTATATATATAGATATAATTTTAATGGCTATATTAATGAATATATTATTCTTGCATAAATATAACATATTTAGGTCTTTTCTCTCCTTGAGCTAGAGATTGGAAGAAGTTCAAAAGAGATGAGGAAAGGTGGGGAATCCCAACATATTACTAACTCACATTCCTTCCTAATTGAATAGGTATCTGTGACTCCTACATAATCTTTCATGTTGAAATGTGATAGTTAAATTGGTTTAGGAATGTCATCCTAAATACAAATTTTGGATCATCTATCATACATTTACATCTGAATGATAGACTTGGTGGAAGTCTAGATGAGTGAGCTGCAAACTTCAGACTCTCAAAGAAATATAAAGAAAGATAATCTTTTCTGGAGGTGGGGCTCAGATAACTGTCTTTTCAACCAGATCAGGAAGCATTAGTTACACCCCCCTCTCTTGGTCTTGAATTTTAGCATACATTCTAATTATCTGGGAAAGGTGTTAAAAAATGAAGATTTTGGGGCTCCTCCCAGAAATTCTGGCCCAATAGGAATAGGGTGAGGCCCTGCCCTAGAATTCTCATTTTACAATCAACATTGGTGATTCTGTTGAAACTGATTCCTAGATCACAATTGGAGAACACACCTATGCAGTGATTCTCAACCCTGGTTGCTATGTAGAATTGCCCTGGAGCATTTAAAAAATACTGATGCCTGGGCCCCACCCCAGATCCATTACAATTGAATTTCGGAGGGTAGAGCTTGGGAACTGTCTTTGTTAACTGCTCCCAGGCAACTCTGACATGTAGCTTGAGCGAGGAGAATCCTTGGTAGACGATTGACTGTCTATTTGGTTGCACACATGGGCAGTGGGGTTTATTTACAATTTAAGGTGTTCATTTAAGCCTCACACCAATTCTATGAGTTTGGTATAATTATCCCCATTTTATAGATTAAGAAACGGAGGCTCAGAAAAGTTGTACAATTAATCTGAGGACATATGTTTTATGAATGTTGGAACCAGCATTAGATTCTGGGGCCAAAGACCTAATATATCTTGCTGTCTCCTTCCGCAGATAATTGCTATGGAAAAAATAAAAACAACTTGGATACAATTTTGGAATTTAAATGAACTGATGATTAGAATGTTTTTATATAAGACATTTATAATATTTTATAAGCTTAGATAGGTCATATGTAGGTAATGGGATGAAGGCTGAGCCAATCGAACATAACCTTGTCAGTTTCTGACTTACAGGAGTCTTGGTCATGAGAAAAAGAATGAAGTCTCATTTACCTCATATATACCAGTGATTCCACTTACTATGACCATAGACCCCTTCCACAAAAGTTGATTAGTTCCTCCCAAACAGGGCTGTCTCTTGTTCCTCTCAGTTTAATAGTTGTTTTGAATCTGAGTGGACCATTAATTCACATATAAAAATGGAAAGGGAATACTTAATCTCTCATCCCTTCATTTGCAATGTTTCACATCTGATCTGATACAATAAATAAATAAATATCTCTAAAACAGATTTGGTGAGATTTGGGATATGATTCATCCTGAGACAAAATGTGGTCAATGGAGGGGTGTGACCACAACAGTGATCTGTCTTCTCTACCTCCCTGTGAGGTCACAGGCTTCCAGACTAATGGGCGTGGCCTAGACTTTGGCAGATTCTTGCTAACTCACCAAGAGAGAGCTCCCAGTAGCCTGGGGCTGTTTGGACACTGCCATTAGCTGCCCCACCCATTCCTCTATTAACTCATGTGTTAAGGGAGGGGCTCTCTTCAACTAAATATAGGAATCTCATAGATTTTCTGCATCCATAAGGTTTGATTAGGTGCATTTTTCTCAACACAAAAACTTTGATTTTGAAGGTAGACTTTGAGTCTAAAAGAGGGACTAATATTCTAGGTTTTAGATTTTTTAGGAGTTCTCAGGAATGATAACTAGAATGCTACTGAGAAGTCTTACTTATGTATAATGTGTCATTGCAAAACAAATCATCCCCCAAGGTATTTACATGGACCCCTTTAGTACGTCCAGTAACACAATTTTAGACACTTTTATTACCCCTAAAATAAACCCTGTACCTATTAACTGTCACTCCCCATAAACTCCCCTCTCCCCTTCCCAGGAAACCACTAATCTGTATTCTGCCTCTACAGATTTGCTTTTTCTGGGCATTTCATATACATAGAATCATACAATATGTGATCCTTTGTGTCTGGCTTCTTTCACTGAGCATAATGTTTTCAAGGTTCATCCATGTTGTGGCATGTATCAGTACTGTATTTCTTTTTATGGATAAATAATATCCATTGTATGACTATACTGCATTTTTATTCATTTATTCATCAACTAATGGACATTTGAGTTGTTTTCATTTTTTTGCTATTATGAATAATGCTGCCATGGACATTCATGTACACATATGTTTTCATTTTGGAGGACATATGCTGAGGGGGTAAAATTACTGGGCCATGTGTTTATCATTTTGAAGAACTGCCAGACTGTTTTCCAAAGCAGCTGTAGCATTTTACATTCCAACCAGAAATGCACAAGGGTTCTGATTTCTCTACATCTTCAACACTTGTTATTGTCTGTCTTTTTAAATTACTTCCATCTTAGTGGGTGTGAAGTAGGATCTGGTGGTTTTTATTTGCATTTCCCTAATAATGTTGAGCATTTTTCCATATGTTTATTGACTGTTAGTATACCTTCCTTGGAAAGACATCTATTCAAATCCTTAACCCATTTAAAATGGATCATTTGATTTTTATTGTTGAGCAATAAGAATTCTTTATATATTCTGGATCCAAGTCCTTTTTTGATTCACAAATGTTTACTCTCATTCTGTGGAGTAAATATACATATTCTTGTCTTTTCACTTTCTTGTGCATCATAAAAGTTTTAATTGTGATAAAGTCTAATTTATCTATTTTTTTATTGTTGTTGTTGCTTGTGCTTTGAATTCATTTCTAAGAAACCATTGTTTAATCCAAGGTCACAAAGACTTACTCCTATGCTTTCTCCTAAGAGTTTAATACTCTAATATATAGGTCAATGAGTCATCTTGAGTTAATTTTTGTATATGGTGTGAGGTGGGGGTTCAAGTTTATTCTTTTGCATGTGGATATTTAGCTTTCCCAGCACCATTTTTTTTCTTCCACTGAATTGTCTTAGTACCTGTATTAGTCAGTTTGGGCTGCTATAACAAATTATTATAGAGTGGGTGATTTATGCAACAGAAATGTGTATCTCACAGTTCTGGAGGCTGGAAAATCTAAGATAAGGTGCTAATCAATTTGGTTCCTGGTAAAAGTTCTCTTCCTGGCTTTTAGGCAGATGCCTTTTTGCTGTGTCAGAAAAAGAGAGAGAGAGAGAAAAGAGAGAGAGAGCTTTCACATATGAATTTGGGGGAATCACAAACATTCAGTCCATGTTATTCTTCTCCTAGTCCCTCAAAATTCATGTTATTCATGCATGCAAATTACATTCATTCCATCCCCATAGCTCCAAAAATCTTAACTTGTTCTAGCCTCAACTCTAAAGTCCAAAGTTCCATCTAAATATTATCTAAAACAGCCCGACAGAGGTGACTCAGTGGTTGAGCATCAACCTATGAACCAGGAGGTCATGGTTGGATTCCCGGTCAGGGCATATGCCTGGGTTGCAGGCTTGATCCCCAGTCTTGCAGGAGGCAGCCATTCAATGGTTCTCTCTCATCAATGATGTTTCTATCTCTCTCTCCCTCTCCCTTTCTCTCTGAAATCAATAAAAATATATTTAAAAATAAATAAAAAAATATATTTTAAAATAAATAAATAAATAAATAAATAATCTTCTAAAGCAGATATGCTGAGATTTAAGGTATGATTCATCCTGAGATAAAATTTATCTCCAGCTGTGTCTGTGAAATAAGATGAGTTATGTGCTTTCCAAAATATAATGAATAAGCATAGGATAGACATTCTCATTCCAAAAGGAAGAAAAAGGAAAGAAGAAAAGGTGATGGGTTCCAAACAAGTTCAAAATCTAGTAAGGTGAATTTCATCAGATTTTAAGGCTTATAAATAACAAAAAGTTAATTTTCACTGTTCTGGAGTCTGGAAGTTCAAGATCAAGGCACCTGCAGATTCAGTGTCTGGTGAGGGCCTGCTTTCTGGTTTATAAATGGCTGTCTTTTGACTGTGTCTTCACATAGTGGGGATCTCTTTTATAAAGCAGTCATTCTATTCATGAGGGCTCCACACTCATGACCTAAGCACCTCCCAAAGTCCCCACCTCCTAATAGCATCCCATTGGGCAACATACACATTGGGGGAGGGGGACATTTATATTCAGTCCATAGCAACTGGTTAACTCAAAGTTTTCTGTGCGTTACATTCTGATACGTACAATGTTCTTCATCATTCTAGGATTTTCTTTCACACTTGAATATTTTCTAGTGCTAAAAATTGCTATACATTTTGGCTATAGTTAAGATTATCCAAAGGCACCACACCCCTTAGGTTAAAATCACAGCTTACACAAAGGAGATTTTTGGGTGTTGCCAAACATGTTCTAGATCAGAAGAGATACTGAGAATCTTCAAGTAATCACCTACAGTTGCCTACTCCTCTCTTACATGTGCTTACAATTGATTTATGACATCATTGTTTCACATCTGTTTGACATTCTAACCGTAGCACTGTAAAAGATGAGACCTAGATTTTGTTTCACGTTTGCGTCTAATTCAATATAGAATCATTTGTATTTGTCTCAGAGAATTCTGAAAAAACTTATTTCTACCTGCATAAATGATTACTGTAGGCCCGTGTTCTAGCTTTACATGATTTAAAAAATTTTCATAACACATTTAGGTATTATTTTTTATCAAAATCATAATTAGTTATTATAATACAGAAGTTTTTATCTAGAATTGCTCTTGAAAGGCAAAAGTGTTGGTTTCCCTTCTTGTCACTTGTACAATGGGGTCTTAAAAATTACAAAACTATATATGTTAATTGAAGTACATTTGGAAATATAAGAAAATGAAGAGAAAACAGAAATAGTCTATAAATAGTGGATATCTTGACCTACCTAAAATTACAATGCTTTGGTTACTGTCATCCCTATAATCACAGCCAGGCTCCAGAGCTTCCCTTCGACATTTCTGTGAGGTAAGAAGATCAGAGATGGGGGGTTGGAGAAGGAAGCTGGATTCCTTCAGAGGTAGACTTTGAATGGAAATGACCAACCTCTGAGTTTGTCACGCCCCACTTTTGTTCATTGAAGTTCTTCAGACTCTGATCACTAGACCTTCCTGGTTTTTTCTTGCCTAGGTGGAACCCCTTAATTCTTTCTAGAAATTATGGAGTTCTGCTTATTTGACTATTCTATATTTAAATTTTATATTATCAGGTTTGGATATCCTATATTCTCAGGTTTAACACATTTGATTTGATGTTCCCAATACAACTACATTACTGGTCACAACTAAAGTTTTAAAGTTCTACCTACTCTAAAGTTGCTCAAGTTGGTTGTTTTTTCTTAACTTTTCAGACTTACAGAAAATTATAATAATAAGACAAATAATTCCATTGTATTCTTTACCCAAATTCTTCAAATGTTACCATTTTATCTGATTGCTCTCTCTCTTTCTCTCTACCACTTCAGAATAATTACAGACATTCTGCCTCATTATCTCTCAATATTTCAACATGCATTTTCTCAAAACAAGGGCATTTTCTTACATATTCATAGTACAAATATAAAAATCATGGAATTACCACTGTTATAATACTGTTATTGAATCCACAGACCTCTTTTCAATTTTTTCCAGTTGTCCCAATGACTTAATAATGTCTGATAGAGCTAAAGAAGAAAATTGTTTTCCTTCCTTTCTTCCCTTCCTTCCTTCCTTCCTTCCTTCCTTCCTTCCTTCCTTCCTTCCCCCCTTCCTTCCTTCCTTCCTTCCTTTCCCCCCTTCTTTTTTTCTGGTTCAGGATCCAATACAGAATCACACATCCATTTAATTGAAGTATAATCCTATATAATAAAAGGGTAATATGCAAATTGACTGAATGGAGGAATGACCAGTAGCTATGACAGAATGGATGAATGACCAGTAGCTATGACACGCACTTACCACCGGGGGCAGACGCTTAATGCAGGAGCTGCCCCCTGGTGGTCAGTGCGCTCCCATAGGGGGAGTGCTGTTCAGCCAGAAGCTGGGCTGATGGCTGGCGAGTGTAGCGGCGGGAGTGTTAAGGATGTCCGGCTGTGGCTCCCCGGGAGCGGGACTAAGCCGTCAGTTGGACATTTCCTGAGGACTCCCGGACTGCTAACGGGCACAGGCTGGGCTGAGGGATCCCCCCTCCTAAGTGCACGAATGTCATGCACCAGGCCTCTAGTGTACATATAATAAAATTTACTCTAAGTGAAGTTTTAAGCTTTAATTGTATAAGTTTTGACAAATGCACACTCTCATGTATTCAATAAATATATGGAATATTTCCATCACCCCAAAAGGCTCCCTTTGCTTCTTCCTAGTCAATCCCCAACTCTTGGTTCCAGGCAACCCTTGATCTCTGTCATTATAGATTTGATTTATCTTTTGTGTAGTTTTGTGCAAATGAAACACTGCAATATGTACACCTTTGTATCTAGCTCAGTATGTTTTGAGTTTCATCCATGTTGCTGCACATTTTCATTGTCCACTAAAAAGTTGCTTAACATCTGTAATACTTTCAATAATAAAGATAAATAATAATAAAAAATAAATTGCTAGTAGTATTCCTTTGCATGGATATTCTAAAATTTGTTTACTTATCTATTGCTGGACATTTGGGTTGTTTCCTTTTATTTTTTGCTATTATAAACAAAGCTGTTATGAAGATTTTTGTACAAGTCTTTGTGTGGATATATGTTTTCATTTCTCTCGGGTACAATTTCTGGATCACATGCTGAGTGTATATTTTTCTTTATAAGAAATGGCCAAATTGCTTTCCAAAGTAACTATTCCATTTTACTTCCCATGAGCAATGTCTGAGAGGGTCAGTTCCTCTACATTCTGGTCAACATTAATGTGCCCAGTTGTTTTAAGTTTAGAAATCCTATAGATTTATATTTGATAATCAATGATGTTGAACATCAACTGATTTGCTTTTTTTTTTTTAAATCCTCACCTGAGGATATTTTTTCTATTGATCTTTAGAGAGAGTGGAAGGAAGGGAGGAGTGGTGGGAGGGAATGAGAGACAGAGAGATGTGAGAGAGACACATTGATTGGTTGCCTCCTGCATGATCCCTGAGTGGGGCCAAGGATCAAACCTGCAGCCTAGGAACATGCCCTTGACTGGGAATTGAACCTGGGAGCCTTCAGTTCGAGGGCCAATACTCTAACCACTGAGCAACTGGCCAGGGCTGATTTGCTTTTGAAACCTGTAAATAATGATGACAACTTTCATCATGCATATACAATGTGATAAGCTAAGTTTGAGCACTTTACTTGTATTAATTCATTTCATTTTTGCAACAGCCCTGAGATAGGTACTACTATCATTCCTATCTTACAGATGAGAAAACCGAGGCATTGAGAGGCTAAACAATTGGCCCAAGCTCACATATCTAAGAAGTGTGAAGCTAGTCTTTAAACCCAAGCTGGACAATATGATAATTACCAGAGCGGAAGGGGGGGTGGGTGGAGGGAGATAGAAAAAGGTATAGGGGGTCAAATACTGTATATGGTCTGTCTTCAAAATTAATTCATTATATCTAGCAGCCTCCATGACTTCTTGTATCAAAAGATTATATACTTCCTCCTCTTTTAAATTTTTAAGTTATCTCTCTTTTTAAACTTTTATATATTTCCAGTATACTCAGAAGTAGAGGAAATATAATAAACAGTCATTTTATCTGTAAAAATATTAGTAGATATCTCTGATTGAGGAGGATTTAAAAAATTGTAACCCTGATATTAGAATCACACCTGAAAAAATTACATTAGTTTCTTAATATTATCAAAATTTAGTGTTCAAATCTCCTTGATTTTGTCATCATTATTTTTATTTATAATGTGTGTGAAGCATGATCCCTATAATTGGAATCATTTGATATCTCATAAATGTCATTGAATTTATAGATTCTCCCTGGAACTCTTTTGGTTTCTGCAGGTTAATTGTTGAAGAAAATAGGTCATATGCCTGTAGAGTTTTCTGTATTCCAGAGATTTTGCTGATCAAATCTCTATGGTATAATTTAAAGTTCTCTTATTCCTTATACTTCCTGAAATTTGTAATTAACTCTCTAATCTTTATTATATTCAGGTCTGATTTTTTTTTGATTAGACTACGTCAAAGGTGATGCTGTAAAACTTCCATCAAAAAAGAACACAATGCCCGACTGTGTCTCTTTTTGTGATGGTATCAGCCATTGATGATCAGAGCCCAGATGAGTTCATTTATTAGGGGTTGTAAAATGGTGTTCTAGTCCCATCATTTCTTCTTTGCTTATTAGCCAGAATACATCTATACAGAGAAAACTGTTATGAACTATTTGATTATCTGAGATTTTCATAGGAAAGAGAACAATTAATGTTGGCTTCTTTCCCTTTGACATTCATTTTCAAAACAGTAAGTTGGTTATGAGAGGAGAAGACTACAACTATAGACTATGTTGGCTCATTTGCTAAGAATTAACCATACAAACTCTCTTAGTACAGTCTCATCTTTGGTTTTCCTGAAGAACATGCCAAGGTAAATGGGAAATTTAGCATCTTTTGCCAAACAATGAACATAAAAAGTAATGGGGCATTTTCATCTTCAAAGCATTTCAGGGCTAATTATTTCGCCCATCTCCCCAAGAAGTAGGTGTTATTAACCTCATTTCAAAGATAAGAAAATGGAGACTTGAAGCAGCTATGAGAGCAACTTGCCCCAAGCTAAGAGGGTGTCACCATGTAAGATGAGGATATAATTTATGTATGGCTCAATATTAAATTTCATGCTGAGGAAGAGAGATACAGGGAGAGCCAGGGAAAAATAGGGTTCAAGTCCACTGACTCAACTCTGACACCACCGGTTGTGCAGCGTGCTGAATTAGAGGACGCTCTGTGCCTCTGGAGGTTATCAATGAAGTATTTGATATTGTAACGCCTGACACATGGTAAGTGTGAGCACATGCTTGTTGGCTGGCCTAAAACAAGTGCTACATTTTGGTACTACAGACATCCCTAAAGTGTGAAAAGGACAGAAAACTTTCCACTAGGTTCAGACTTTTCATTTATTGAAAGCAGTTGGAAGATGATGGCCGTTTTTTCTCTAAGTTAGAACTACAGTGTGTGCGGATTACTTCCTGTGTAAAGTAGAGGTAGTATTTGTGTTCAAGTTGGAATATGTTTAGTTCATGCTGACAAATCACATGCAATTGAGAGCCTGATTCAAACAGGAGATGATATGGTTCTGGGGACTCAGTCTTCTCAACACCGGGGTTGGTGCTCGCGTTTTCCATTGGAGAGATGTTGAAGTTAAAATAATCCCAACACTTGGGAGCTGGAATTTACCCAGACTAACTGCCCCAACAGCCTCTAATTGCTTGGACGTTGGCGAAGCTTGCCTCAGCACAAACGCTCCTGCTGTCAGGGTGTGAGAGTGAGGGGAGAAGCAAGTTAGCATAGGTGATTTTCAGCAGGAGGAAACCCAGAAGGCTTTTTTGTTTTTTAAAGGTTAGATTTGTCTTATTGTTCACCTAACAACACTCCTAACCCAAATCCCATCTGGTGAGCCTCATGATGACTTGATAATTTAGCTCCTCCTTGAAAAGAACTGTGGATACCTTCCATGTACTGTAGACTTTTAATTCAGAAATTAAAGGCTACATGTTTTATTTTTTGGTGAGAAATTGTTTAATTTGTACCCCATGTTTCTTCTTTCTATTAAATTCTCAACTCATGTGCCAATAAACCTAATCATTGACTTTTTTTTTCTTTTAGAAACTGCATACCTTTTTAGCTTTTCTCCTTCCTGACTTAGAGCTAGCTTTGTTGTTCTGGGTGTCAGCTATTTAAAGGCATGCTGTAATCTCTTGGATGGGTTAAGAGAAAGGAGGAGGGATGTTGCTGTTCTCACACATCCTCCTCCTACTCAAAGCTACTTAAAGGCTTGCTCCACTTTCCTCCGGCTCCTCCTTCTCCTGCTAATGATATCTCCCTGTGAAGTCATGACTGGTATCCATAGGTAAACACTAGTTTGCTTATCAAATCCTGGAACACAAAGACCTTGGAAAAGTAGGTTGAAGATTGATATCAAAGAGGCCTAATTTTTTTTTCGTAATGCCTTTTTTATTACAATATCCAAAAAACCAAGCATACAAGTTTAGGAGGCACAGATGGCAAGTATTTTAAAATACATATGTGTATATTGTGTGTGTGTGTGTGTGTGTGTGTGTGTATAAAGTGTTGGTAGCTCCCCTTCCCCAAAGATCAGCTGTTTTCCTTAATCATCTGTATTAGTGTCAACAAATGGCTACAGATACCTATTACTTTGAGAATTTAATATATTATTGTGAATTTAAACAAGCCAAAGAGCAAGAGGAAAAAACACTATGTGGATGACACATCTGGGGGTAAATTACCAAAACATTAAAGAGGCCTAATTTCATGTAAGAAGGATGACTACATCGTCTTTGTAATATTAACAAATGTTGGAGCTGACAATATAATTTGGTTTAGGGTTGTGCAAAAATCATGGGTCCATAGCAGAAGGACTAGGGGGGTCTCCATCACAGAAAGCAGCATTTGTAGCAACAGCAGGTGCAAACAATGATTGTTATGAAAGCAACCGGTGTCCACTTCTAAGAAAGAAAGATGCTCCTTGAATATTTTGAAATATAACTAATTGAAAATTATGGTCAGTCATAAAAAAGATGAAATACTGTCATTTGCAACATCATGGCTTTCCTCATTTGTGAAATTAGAATCACAATACATAACTGACTTCAAAGAGATAATCTATATATATAAAAGGCTAAGTGACTGACTGTATGTCCATCTGACCGTCCTACCAACCAGTAAACATTGACTCGCCCATTCACGATACATATAAAGCTCTCGCTGGTGCCAATTGCACTCGTGTGTTTTGATCTGTCATTGTCGATCGTGAATTTGGTTGTTTTTGTTGACATTCTGAAGCTGAAAGAAAGCGGTAGAATATGTAGGTGCAATCATCATGCTACTGAGAAATCTTAATAGTAAATGGGGTCTTTGTAACGGTACTAGATTTGTTATCAAAAGATTGCGACCTAACATAATTGAAGCTGAAGTATTAACAGGATTTGTGGAAGAAGAGATTGTTCTGATTCCAAGAATTGATTTGTCCGATCTGACACTGGCCTCCCATTTAAATTAATTCGAAGACAGTTTCCCGTGATGCCAGCATTTGTGATGACTATTAATAAATCATAAGGACAAACTCTAGACAGAGTAGAAATCCGTTTTCGGACATGGTCAGTTATATGTTGCTTTCTTTCAAGTTTGAAGAGCATGTGACGTTAAAGTTAAAGTTGTAAATACATTATCACAAGGGAAATTAGTCAAGCACTCTGAAAGTGTTTTTACTCTTAATGTGGTATACAGGGAGATATTAGAATAAGTTTAATTAATTTATCAGTCATTGTTTTTATCAATGTTGTTTTTAATACCATGTTTTTGTTGTTTTTATATCATGTCTTTGTTGTTATGTCATGTTGTTATTGTTTATTTATTAATCAATTTATATATTATTTTCATATACATTTTATTAATTTTCTTTCATCTCTGACACTTCTATTATATAGAAAGGGCAGATAGTGATATTAAAATATTTCTTCTAATTAATTTCCTTTCAATGCACCAAATCCGTGCACCAGGCCACTAGTTATACATAAAATTGCTTTGGGGAAAAGGTGGGATATGCAGTAAAAACATAAATTGCATGATAAGGTGCCATAGTGATAGTAATGGTGTGTCCATTACTTATTATGAAATTTAATATGAAATATTAAATATACACTCCCCTCTTCAAAGACTACATCCCCCGCTTTTACTACTGGAAAATTCTACTTTTATTCTTGTTTCTAAATTTGTTCTTTTGCTGATCCTCTTTGCTGTTTATAAGACACCCAGACCTAAATGGAGAAAGTGAAAACTGTGCATAATTGGATGTGTGTGTGTGTGCGTGTGTGCATGAGGTATAACCAAACATTCTTAATTCCTCTTAAGCTTTAAAGACTATCAAATTTTTCTCCAATTAAAAAAAATAACCTACCATTTCCCCCCACCATATCTACTACATAGATAAAATTAATTTCTCTGAGGTTTGTAACCTCACTATTGTTTTTAGAGAGTAGAAATCATGATAGCTAACATTTTTGGACATTTGTGGGTAGAAGGTGATGATTTCAGTACATTATATGTATTTTTTCATGTAGTCCTCATTCTAACCCTATGAAGAATTATTAATGTCACCCCATTTTACAGATGAGGAGACTGAGGCAAAGTGAGATTTAGTAATTTGCTCAAGGCCATGGAGTCAGTAAATGGCAGAGCTGGGAATCAGCCAATCTCATGCCAGAATCAGCACTAACCACTGGACAGCCGGTGTCAGTGTGGAACCTGCTAGCAACCTGTGATTTTGAAAGTGTGAACTGTGAACAACCAGTTCTGAACCACTGGAAGGGATTTAGATTCTGAGGCCCAGATGTACAGAATCACACCTTTGGGGATTTGCGCCTGGGAATGTGCAGTTTGATTGAACTCTTTCTCCTTCCAATCTCCATCCTTAATATTCTGATGCACAATGGTGTTGAAGAACCAGCAGCATGAATATTTTGATATAATTGGATAAAAAAGTTTGATTTAATTACTAAAAATGTTAATTAAATTTATTGGGGTGACATTGTTTAATAAAATTATATGGGTTTCAAGTGTACATTTCTGTGATACATGATCTGTATATATGTATTTTTAATACGTTTTTATTGATTTCAGAGAGGAAGGGAGAGAGAGAGAGGGAAAGAAACAGCAATGGTGAGAAAGAATCATTGATTGACTTCCTCCTGCACCACCCTACACTGGGGATTGAGCCCAAAACCCTGGCATATGCCCTGACCAGGAATGGAACCATGACCTCCTGGTTCCTGGGTCGACACTCAACCACTGAACCACACTGGCTGGGCCATGATCTGTATATTGCATTGTGTGCTCACCACCTAAAGTCAACTCTTCTGTCACCATATATTTGATCCCCTTTACCCTTCACTATCCCATACCTCTCTTTTCCTCTGGTAATCACCAATCCTCTGTTGTCTGTGCTTATGAGTTTTTATATGTTTGTCTTGTTTGCTCATTTGTTGCTTTCAGTTTTATATCTCACATATGAATAAAATATGTGGTTCTTGACTATTTCTGTCTGACTTGTTTCTCTTAACATGATATTTTCAAGATCCATCCATGTTGTTGCAAATGACAGTATTTCATCTTTTTTATGGCTGACTATAATTTTCAATTAGTTATATTTCAAAATATTCAAAGATCATCTTTCTTTCTTAGAAGTGGACACCGGTTGCTTTCATAACAATCATTGTTTGCACCTGCTGTTGCTACAAATACTGCTTTCTACTACTGGATATCTGCTCATGTGTCCTTTTACAAATTCCAGACATGTTTATTTAATGTCTCATGTGCAAAACACTGTAAGAGTTCTAAGAGGGGGAGTGGGTATATGCAGATAATGAAACATGGTCTCTGCTCTCCCTGTGGCTTAGGACCTAGGGAGGGACCAGGCTCAGACACACATGGTAGTGGGTGTGAGGAAGAGGAGCGAGTGCAGATGGGGTTCAGTGAAGAAATGTTGGTCTCAAGTTTCCACATGGGGAGTACTTGGAGCTACAACAAGCAAAGCCCAAAGTCTTCCAGGTCTGGGAAAAATGAAGACTCTGGATAGAAAGTATCCTTTAGATTCCTTCTCAGGAGGTAGAGGCCAGAATTCATACACTACTCCCTCTCATCCCAAATATCTTGGAAGCTTCTTGAAAATTTCCTCCCTTCCCAAGTGAAGCCAGTTGACTTCATGTCTGAGATGTTTACATTCCTACACTCTCTCATATGTCCTGTCAACACGTAGAACTAATGATTGCTAGGCGAAGGAGTCCTCATATTCCACTCAATATATTCCATCATCTACATCAAACGGATACGTTTAATCTCAGATTAGCCACAACAGTATGGTGTTTGATACAGGAGTATAGAGGATTTATTACAAGCACTACCTGGATTTATTTATTTTTTTTAATTAAATCTTTATTGTTCAGATTATTACATTTGTTCCTCTTTTTTCCCCCCATAACTCCCCTCCTTCCAGCTCCCACCCCACCCTCCGCCCTCACTCCCCACCCACTGTCCTCATCCATAGGTGCACGATTTTTGTCCAGTCTCTTCCTGCATCTCCCACACCCCTTTCCCCCCCAAGAATAGTCAGTCCATTCCCTTTCTATGTCCCTGATTCTATTATAATCACCAGTTCACTACCTGGATTTAAATGTGGAATCTGCTTTCCGCTTTATCAACCTGACCTGGGGGAAGTCACGCACTAGCCTGGTGCCTCTGTAGTTATTTCCTTTTCATTTATAAAATAGAATAAATCTAGAACTTCTGTAAAATGGTTATTACAAGTCATATGGTTAAAGGTCTTACATCACTCTTAAAAATGTGCACGCAAGGCGCTGGGGGCTCGAGTTTCACTGTTTGGAAACAGGGGTTTGAACTTGGCCAAGCTTCCTTTAGAGCTGAGCCTAGACTTCTCCTTGACTCTCTGTGCGCTGTAGTTGCATCATGTAGTCAGGCAGAGATCCAGGCCACCACCGAGTCAGCATGGGACTGGTCCTGCGGAGGAGGAGGGAGGAAGGGTCAGGCCTGTTCCCGCCTGTACCTCCTCCTGGGGCGGGGATCCTACTGGAAGGGCTCCTGTCCTCCTTGGCCTGGTTCATCTCAGGGGGGTAGGGGGCTGGGGCTGGTTGATGTCTCGGGTGTGACCCCAGCTTCTGCTGGGCCACTTTGAGCTCCTAGACCTCACCAAGGGACACTCTGGAATTTCTACTTCTTAAGAGACATAACTTAAAAGATATGTCGCCCTTTATTAGCAACTAAACTAGTAGGTATCTGCTGTATACCACAGGTAGTAATTGACTACAACTGGAGACTTATTATGCAAAGGCTCAGTTGTGGCAGACAGCTTTTTGAAAGTAAGTTGTCAAGAAACAGAGCTTTCTAATCATAAGAAATAATATATGATGACTATAGAAAATTTAGAAGACACAGTGCACTACATAAAAAAATTAAAATCACCTTTAATTTCACCAGCCAGAAATAACTATTGTTAAAATTATTTTATGCATTTTCGTTATGTCTTCTAAGTATACACACACATATGTAATTTTTAAAAAAATATATTTTATTGATTTTTTACAGAGAGGAAGGGAGAGGGATAGAGAGTTAGAAACATCGATGAGAGAGAAACATCAATCAGCTGCCTCCTGCAAACTCCCCACTGGGGATGTGCCCACAACCAAGGTACATGCCCTTGACCAGAATCGAACCTGGGACCCTTGAGTCTGCAGGCAGATGCTCTATCCACTGAGCCAAACCGGTTAGGGCCACATATGTAATTTTTAATGCAAAAAATCAAGGAACCCTTAAGTGCATTACAGTAAGAAGGGGAAGTCCCTAAATATACATGTACATTTATATATTTTTTTAACCTACTGGGATACAACTAATCTTGTGAGCATGACTCTTTCTTTATTGTTTGTTTGGTTGTCTTAGTGTTTTATTTTCCCCTTAAGTTTGTTTCTTAGCAGAAAATTACATGTAAATTATTTCCCATAACAGGTGAACATTTACTATAAAATTTCTTCTAGACAGAACGGCTTTTTAAACACTAGAAGCTGATGAGACCAAGAGCATGACAGCATGTTAGGCTGCTACGTTCTTGAAATGGATGTAATTAGGGTGAAAAATTATAAATCTGAGGTTTCAAAACTTCTTTTTCTGTCTCAGAAACACTAAGGCATACCTTGTCTTCTCTTTCCTGACTCAGTTTCTCCACACGTGAAGAAGGGATAATAGCTCTCAGCGGCTGGATGGAAGCCTTTATTGTATCACTTCTGTGAATTGCTAGACATGTGCAAGGTTCTTGTCATTCCTCTGCTATATGGGAGATGCCATACTAGTATACATTGGAGGCACTCATACTTATTAATGGGGTGAAAAACACTTTATTATTTGTAGGTATCTGGGGAGGGTGCTCAACAATTTATGACTGAAATTTATCTTGAGAGAGAGAGAGAGAAAGAGAGAGAGAGAGAGAGAGAGAGGAGAGGGGAGGAGTGGGGAGGGGAGGGGAGGAGAGGGAGAATATGAATGATTCTAAGCATGCTATAACAAAGCTCCTTTGAGTTGTTCCTGGGAGTGGCTGGGTGTGTCAAGCCATTCCTCAGCCCGAATGCTGAATAATCAAGTTATAATGTTTGCAGTATTTTAACCTATAGGTAAGAAAAAGCCCCGACAGAAGAGTCTCCTAGGTTATTAAATATTTGGGCTGATGATTACTTTCGTTGAACTACAGGAAATTATTGTTTGATAAATTTGTATGATGGATGAATGGATAATTCATTCTTTAAGCTATATGTTTTCCCTTCAAAAGAAAACAACTACTCTTTTTTAATACACAGTAATAACATAGTTTTGTGGCAAATAAAAAAAGAAGAAACATTATTTTTGGAATTATAGAGCAAATGCTTCTTCCTACAAACAGGCATATCATTTCCAACTGGATATTTTAAAAGAAACATTTATTTCCAACAGTCAGAATTATGTTTGCGCTTCCTTGGGTATTGCTGAATTCCTGTCGCTGGAAGTGTTTCTGTCCGGGTTAGACAAGCACTGAACAGGAGTGTGACAGGGAATCTAGCCATCAAAAAGGAGAACAGACAAAGCTCTCCGATGTAAGTCCAAGTCTCTTAAAATCTTTGGGTCACAGTAGCAAGCATGCAGCAGGTGTTCAACAAATGATTCTAGTGACTTAGATGTGTGAATATCCTGTACTGGCCTTTTGGCCATTTTGACATTCCCTGAGGCTGTGCCTGTCTGAGGAATAGTGGAAGTGGTGATAATCACCACCATTATTAGGGAACACATGCTATGTGCCGGGCACTCACATGGATTGTCTTTTCATGTATATACATGTTCCATTTTACAGATGAGCAAGTTGAGCCTTGATAGGATCAGTACTTTGTCTAAGATTTATCAAGTGGTGAGTGGTGGAGTCAGTGTTCAAGTTTATGATGTGGCCCTCACACCCACTTTCCCCACTATAGCTGGATAGTGAGATTTTTGAGAAGAATCCTGTCCACATCACTGACCTTCTTTCCTCCACTTGCTCCAATGATACCCCAAATTCTACTGTTGGAGTTTAACTCATTGCGTTTATGACTTTGATGCTGGTTAATAATAAAATACCTAGTGCCTGGAAGGAAGGAAATCTATTAGTCATTCTTAGTTTAGCAAAATGAGTTGCTGTTATTCATCTGGTCAACAAGCATTTATTGACTCCATACTGTATATCAAGTCGATACCAAATGCTGGTGTTATAAAAAGAAATGAGGCTTGGTCTTTGCCTTTAAGATGCTTGTATTCAGATAGAGGAGAGCATAAACGACATAGATTATTTTAAAACAATGTAGTAAATGAACAGAAGGGAATTAGGTGAGCACAGCAGAGAAGGAACTGGCTCATTTCAAGGTCCTTTCCTGAGTAGATTTGGTAGGAAGAGAGGAGGAGATCCCACTGCATGATGGATCTGCAAGAAGTCAGGACAACTGTCATAGACACAAAGAGCGGGCTCAGCAGAGAGCTTTCAGGGCAGAGCTCTGTAAACCAAATCACCAAATTTTATTGGTAACCCCATCAAGCGATTTCTCTTATCAATTTGATACTATTTATTTTGCTAAATATAATTTATTTGATATGTCCTCTTCTTTTGTGACCACCTTTTTGTTTAATAGGTCGATAGCTCTTTGGTATCTAACAGAATGAGCTACTGTAATTTACATGGAAAGGATGGAGGTTAGGGTGTTTTTTGTGGCACAGCCATATTTGAGAAGTATGAATTATTTACAACCATCACATGTGCCTTCTCTTTCATATAATAGTTCACCTTCTGATTCCTCATGGGTTACTAGGGTTGCTCTTATGTATATATTAGGCCAAGGCAGGATTTTTTGCAGCCCCTTCCTGCCTGAGCATGTAGGAGGCCTTTGGAAGCTGTACAGGCAACAGCAGCTTCAGCCTGAATAATTTCTTCAATCTTGGAGAAGCTGCCAGGAGACATGAGTAAGAGCTGAGCATGCAGAAGTGGGAGGGACGAGAGTACAGGTGGGGCGTGGCCTCAGCGGGAGTGGCCGGGGTTCAGGTGAGCAAGCTGGCTGCTCTGACCACAGAATTGCTTCCACAGCGAGGTCCTTCTCTGAGCTTGGCTTTCCTTTTCCCTTGCTGTGTGTTTTCCAGGATAACTGCAACTCCAGGTAAGCAAAGTGGGGGTGGCAGGGCTGGTGAGTTCCCTTTACAGGGCAATTCTTAACACAAAAGAGGTGTTGGAGCTGATTCAAGATAGTGAACAAAGTCAACATAAAGGGTTATTTTCAAGGTTAGGCTGTGGGCTTGGGGACTGTTGTCCATCACGCTGCACACGGGCAGCATCTCCAGCTCTCAGTCCTTTGGGAACCAGGAAGCCATATAGGGAGAGAAATCACTTAACCATACAAGGTAAGAATCTGAAAAAATAACATGGCTGGGAGGATTTGGTGGTGGTGGAGGGGCGGGGGGAGGAGGGGCATGGGCACAGCAGTGATTGATGGAGAAGGAAGTATTTCTGAGCACACTTTTGGGCCTTGGAATTAAGAATGAATTTTGAAATGCTTATTTCAGAAAGGGCCTGATACTCAAAACCTGGAGAAAGTGGCAACACATTTGAATGTCTGACTCACCTTCCTGGTTGGTTTTGTGTGCTTTAAGATTCAGACTTCAAAACTGCTCTTCTTCTTGGCATTTTTAAGCATCTAGTCGGTGTTCACTTACTTGAAACTGCCTTCTTCTAAGCAGAATGTATTCTCCCTCCCTGTTTCTGGGGTCTAGGATACTTGAAACAAGTTATAGATTTCAAATATGTATTCTTGGGCAACTTTTCAAACAGGTTGGCTCATCGTTTCTTTTTTTACAGTGGCTGCTGTTTATATGGCTTCGTTTAAGAGTATCATATTGAAGATTAACTTAACGTGTCAGGCTGTTCTGTAGACTCAGATTCAGAGCTGAGGGGTCTTAGACGTATTTCATCTCAGTTCTTCGTTCTGTAGATGAGCGTGGCTCACAGAGGTGACGACGTGGTGTTCTAAGTCACACAGCTTATAAGTGGCAAGATAATTAGAATTCAGGCCTTCAAACTCACAGCTTGTGGAAGTTTCCATGACAACATGGGTATTCTTAACAGCCTGTCATCCCCTTCATCACTCTAAAGGTTTGATAGAATTAGGTGGGTCTCAAGACTCAGTCCCTATCAGTAGGTGAAAGAATTGGCTGACTTCCTTGATTGGGGGAGAGAGAGATGGAAGCCAGCCTGAAGAAAATCCCAGAAAATGACTCAGGTCTACATCTTTGCTTCTTAACACTTTGAATTCTGCCACTTCAATCCCTCTGGGTTGTGGGTTGACTTTGAGGGTTGCAACCTCAGCAATCTTGGTCATGCTGGCGTGGCCAGTCTGGCTCTAGTTTGCTGTTAGGCAGCAGTGGGATGGCTCAGTCGTCAAGATCAGGCTTCTGAACAAACAGGAGGAGATAGGACATCTCACAATATCAGAGCAAAGTAGAGGTGCTCAAGCCATAGAAAATTAGGCCCTGACCTTATTACTAATAGCAGCCTTGTCCTTTCCTGCTAACAAAGGTCTTCCTGTATATGTTTACTCCTTTCGTCAATTCCTTTAATCCTGACAGTCTCTCACACTGCAGAAGCTCCAAGGTCTCCTATTTTCTTAACCTGGCTGTGTGTTTTTTTCCTCTTGAAATTGGAATATGGACAGCAGAAGCTGTGTTTTTAGGCATCTGGTGATAGTTACTCTAATAGGCAAGATTCCTCAAGGCCATTGCTTAAGGACTGGCTACACCAAATACTTAAGATTATTTTTTTCTCTGCATTTTTCTTCATATGTCATATGGGGCAGGTTAGCATGAATGACAACCACAATCACCTGACACAGTGAAAAGAATTTTAAGTAATGAGAAAGCTGTGCACCTGGCTGTGTGTGTGCATGCACGCACACGTGTATAGAGAAGAGTGTGGTGGGTGGTCTGTAGGGAGGCTGAACATATATTGTTCAGTACAGAACATGATTGAGAATGAAGGGGCATGTCAGAACAGCAAACATTATCCAGGACTGTCCCAGGCAGTGGGACATATGGTCAACCTGTCCCTAGAGCATTTATCTCAATCAAATGGTCTACCAACAAGTTTGAGGACCATTGGCTTAGATGCACTAAAGACTCTGGGAATCTTTGTGCAGGGGCTGTAAGTCTAGAGAAGTGAGCATGCCTGATCCTGCTCATGTTCTCGTGCACGCCCCTCCATTCATTTGGGATTGCTTGCAGTCTTTCTGGCCCACATTTTTTTCATAGCTAACTCCCACTTGTCTTTAGGACTCACCTTTAGTGTGACTTACTTAATGGCACCATCTCTGAGGAAACCTCACTGAGATTTCTATGATAAGTGAGCTCTCTCCCTCTCTCGTAAGGGTTCCCATGACAACCTGTGCTCCCCAAGAAAATGCCCAGGACTCATTACACACATCATGGCATTAGGCTGACAGCTGCTTGAAGGCAGGACCTGTGCTGGGTTCACCTTTGATTCCTTAACACTTAACTCAGTGCCTGACATGCATTTGGTACTCAGTTAATACTTTTTAAATGAAAGCAATATAACATTAGTCATTGGCCACATAAATGGCAGGAAGAGAACAAGAGATTCTCCAGGGAGGAAATGAGAGAAAAAAAAGTTTGTATTGATTTAAAAAAAGAAGCAAAGTACCTTGGTATCTCTAAAGGGTAATTCAGGACATGTAGGAGTTTTGGAACTCTAAAGACTTGTGGGAGAAAAAACATCAGCCAAGACACAGTTACTGAGGGTGGGGATGTGGTGTGGTTGGATGCACCAGGCTGGGTGCTGGGAGAAGTGAATGCTGGGGCTGGTTTTACCACTGTCACTCCCTTTGTGGGTGGCCTGGAGAATCCCTTCATCTTTGTCTGCCGCACTCTTCTCATCTGTAAGAGGAAGAAACGGAGCCAGACTAGATCCATGCCAAAATCTTGTCCCACTCTAAAGGTTTATGATTTTGGGACATATCGCAAAAACCAGGCAACTTAGTGATAAATTCTTACAGCTCTTTGTTGTTCATTTGTTGCATTTGAATTATTACTTAAATTTCCATTTCACTCTTTTAAACTTCTAAGTGACAAAAACATGCAGTATTTTCTACATTGGAACTGTAACTAAAATTATCTTTGTTATACTTATTCGAAGGTTTTCGTGAAGACCAAAGAAGTTATCTCTGTAAGAAAGTGATAATAAAATGAAAAAAAGTCTGTGGCAATTTTAGCACTCTGAGCAGAAGTCATTAGAAATGTAAATTTACTCTGCAGATCTTGCTCATCTCTACTCTTATATCCATAATTTTTAGAGTATTTGCTACTAAAATGGTCCACGTTGAACCTGATGGTTTTTCCTGTGTGTGTAGCTCACATTGCTAAGATCTGCTTAAATGCTTTGACTGCCGTGCAGCACGGGGAGGTGGCCACTCACTGTGGCCCAATCATCCCTTGAACTACCTTAGCCTAGATCAGCTCTGCAGTGTTTTGGGGTCACTTGGGACCAATCACTGAACAACTGGTCATATTTATCTGACAACATCTGATTGAGGAGTTAGCTGGTGATTGTTTGCTTCTATAGCAATTCCCATGTCCAGACCTCTTCTTTCTTTCTTTCCTTCTTTCTTTCCTTCTTTCTTTCCTTCTTTCTTTCCTTCTTTCTTTCTTTCTTTCTTTCTTTCTTTCTTTCTTTCTTTCTTTCTTTCTTTCTTTCTTTCTTTCTTTCTTTCTTTCTTCCTTCCTCCTTCCTCCCTCCTTCTCCTCCTTCTTCCTTCCTTCCTTCCTTCCTCTCTTTCTTTTTTTTTGCAGTGCTTTAATTCTTTATCGTTGAAAGTATTTGTCCAGACCTTTTCTGATACCTTTGTCAAGCATCAAACAACACTGTTGTTGCTGGGACCTCAGCTGTTAAGGGCTGCATGAACTTCCTCAGCCTGAAGGAGAATTTTCTGAGAAAGGAGATCGTCAGCACATGGATGGGAGGCAGGCCTGTTGGACACATGCTCTGAGGATTCTCATGCAAAGGAAGGGACTCTGAAAGGAGGGTCTGCACCCATGAGAAAGCCTCAGGTGTCAGGTGTGCTCTGATGAACATTCTCCAACAGCCACTTGAATCTATATCTTGAATTGCAACACAGTGTTAACTATGTTGTGTAATGAACTGTACAAAAAGCCAACTGTACAAAGTAGCTTGTATTCAGACAGAACTACTGAGACTAAGTGTATCTCAAAATGTTATAATGAATAATAGAATAAGCTTTGGTGGGACAAAACGGTAACACGAACATTTCCTTACTTTTTGGTATGCTTTGAGGTGTTTGTAGTCAAACTCCCTTAGCACAGTACTCCCAGGTCTTAAACACAGGTTTTCTACACAAAGGAAGTCAAACGTTAAAAGGAAAGCTTGTTATTGATTATGCAAAATTGTTGGAATTGCTCTCTTTGAGGATAGTGAATGCATTCTGGGAAGAACTACTTGTGTTTGTTAAAGCACAATTGGTATGTTTCAGGTTATTATTTATGTGATTAGGCCTCAGTTGTTGAAGCTTTGAGAAGTTTACAGGGATCTGGGCAGAGCCTTCTATATTTGGTGAAAAAACAGCTCATTCAAGCTTCTCAATTTGGTTGAGAAATAGCTCATGTTAAATTTTATTGTAGACAAACTCAGCATTATCAATGTTAAATTTGCTCCTGGAGAAAGGACTCCCTCAAATCTTTTGTGAATTTTCTTTTTATTTCCTCATGATGGACACACTGGTCCAAATACTCTGCACGCTCCCATTTCTGTCTCATTGTCCTCTGTACACCTCATGCTGGTCTCTGTGACTGGGGTGTGCAGTCGTCCCTTGGCCTCTGACCCCACCCCAGAAGAAAGAATAAGCCTGTGAGCTATCCACCCTGACTTTAGATGACCTTGAGATAGGTTTGCAATGAGAACACTGATCTGAGTTCTGTTAGCTGTGCTTGTCAGGGACATAAAGTAAAGGAGGAAGAAGTCTTTGGAGGTGACCAGTGAGCATGAACAGGGTCACAACCTGGTGACTTAACACAGAAATGTGTTCTCTCACAGTCCTGGAGGCCAGAAGTCTGAAATCAAGGTCTCGCAGGGCCACGTTCCCTCTGCAAGCCCTAGAGGAGACTATTCCTCGCCTCTCTCTTGGCTTCCGGGTTGCCATCCATCCTTGGTGTTCCTTGGCTTGTAGAAACATCACTCCAATCTCTGCCTGTTGTCACATTGGTGTCTTCGAATCATCTTCTCTCTGTGCCTGTCTGTCTCTGTCTTTCCTCCTGTTCTTTCTGATAAGGACACCAGTCATATTGGATTAGGACCTCAACTTAATCTATAAAGACCCTATTTTCAAATAAGTTCACATTCACTGGTACCCAGGGATGGGACTACAACATATCTTTTTGGGGAAACACAAATTCAACCCATAACGCCTACTATTAAACTGAATCACACAAAACTGCTGTGACTTGACTGTTTTTGATGTACAAAAATGCCAGTTTTGTATGCTTTAACCTCAATCCTATTTGAAACAATATGGATAAATAAAACCAACTGATTCTGTTCAGTGCCGTCAACTGCTCTGACCACTTGCTGAGGAAGAGGTGTGATCACTGGGCTCCTGACAGTGGTCATTGTGGCTGAGTATGCTTGAATTTGAAGATTTCGGGCAGAGCTGCTCACACTGAGGACCTCAAAAGCTGGGCCATTCAGATCTTAGGGTATTTGCCCAGAAGTGTCTTCCCCACTGGCTTTTTAAATTGCATTTAATGCAAAGTTCCTTCTTCTCTTCTATTCAAGACCATTACTTTGTTTAGATGGACTTTTTTTTTTTTTTAGGATTTTTAAAATTGATTTTTAGAGAGAGAAAACGGGAGGGGGAGAGAGAGAGAAAAACATAGATGTGATAATGAAACATTGATGGCTGCCTCCTGCACACCTCCCTACCAGGGATTGAGCCCGTAGCCCGGGCATGTGCCCTGACCTGGAGTTGAACCAGCAACCATTTGGTGCATGGGACAATGCCCAACCAACGAAGCCACACTGGGAGGGTTGTTTAGATGGAATACTTATTGGGGTGGCAGAATTCAGGTGAGAAGACTTTAAAGACCCTTATCCTTTGTTTCAGGCCCACGATGGATGCCCTGCAACTGGCAAACTCTGCTTTTGCAGTTGATCTGTTCAAAAAACTCTGTGAAAAGGAGCCAGCAGGCAATGTCCTCTTCTCTCCCATCTGTCTCTCCACCTCCCTGTCACTTGTTCAAGTAGGAGCCAAAGGTGACACAGCCAATGAAATTGGACAGGTAAGCCCCACACCTTGTTTCTACTTAGAGCAAGACTAGAGCAGTGGTTCTCAACTTTCTGGCCCTTTAAATACAGTTCCTCATTCATGTTGTGACCTAACCATAAAATTATTTTCATTGCTACTTCATAACTGTAATGTTGCTACTGTTATGAATCGTAATGTAAATATCTGATATGCAGGATGGTCTTAGGTGACCCCTGTGAAAGGGTCGTTTGACCGCCAAAGGGGTCGCGACCCACAGGTTGAGAACCGCTGGACTAGCGTTATTAGAACCCATGGGCAGTGCCTAAGGAAGGATGAATGGGGCTCTGTGGTCAGAGATGCTCAGGATTGAGAGTTGTGCCACTACTAACACTCTCAATCTACTCTCAAATGTGAACGAAAGCTTACTTATTTGTCCTGCAACCCTGGTACCATGTGTGGTGGAGAACCTGGGGATGTTCTAGGTAATCACAAGTTTTCCACTAATGAGTGGGCTTTGGCAAGTCATCCAACATCTTTCTATGTGCTATACTGTAAGAATCAACCAAGGTGGTGTTTATAAAATGTTCCACTGCAAAAACCCCAACCAGAAATAGTAGAAATCTATATCCCTGTGTTGTGCACAACATTTATTTACAGCATAATCTTTATTAGTTTTTACTGAAGTATAATGGACATTCAACATTATATTGGTTTCAGATATCAATGATGATTGATATTTGTATATATTGCAAAATGATAATCACAGTAAGTCTAATTAACATCATACATAGTTATAGAATTTCTTTATTTTTGTGATGAGAAATTTTAAGATCTACTCTCTTAACTTTCAAATATGCAACACAGTATTATTAACTATTGACACCATGCTGTATATTGACACCATCCCCAGGCCCTATTTTATAACTGGAAGTTTGTACCTTTTTACCCCCTTCACACATTCCTCTCACCCCACCCCCATTTACTGTTAGATGGTAAGTGAACACCCCTCTCATTCCATTCCATAAATATTCTTTAGTTGATTATCCTAGGTTTAACAGACTCTTTATTTCCATGAACTCATAGCATTTAAAAAGGGAACATCTTGTATCTACAAATCCTCAGAAAGTATGACCCATGAAGTCTTCTTTGGGTCCTGATAATTGAAGAATTTACACTTGAAATTGCGTGCACTTGAAAAAGAACCTTCAACTGTGGGAAGAGGAGCTGTCTTTTCACCTGTCCTGCTCTCTCATCCTCCCCCTCCCCCCAAATCTCTACCCTATCTCCAATTTCTCATCTCCCACTAGAGAGGGGACAGAAGAGACAACTTCCTGGGAGAAGGTCTTTTCCTCAGCAATAATAATAAGGGTGATGTACATGCAGTCGTTCCTCCAGCAGTAATTACCTGATTTTAAAATTTTCTGGTCCTTTTACCTGTCAGCAGGCATGAGAGTTATTCACTGCCTTGGACTAGCCAATGTGACCTTGCAATAGTGGGGCTATGCTACTCATTGGTGCCATGTGCCCATTTAGTGATGTTACCTGAGGTGTGGCCTCCAGGCACAGTTATGAGTTAGGAGGAGAGAATTGCCTTGTGCTGACGTCATGTTTTGAGGCACCAAGAGGCAGAGGAGATGCTGGGCTATTGATTGGGACAGAAGAAAAGTTAGGAACAAATGAAAAGGATTTAAGCCCTCCAGAAGATGACATTCTAGTTGTAAATGGCTTAGAAAGAACATTTTTAATTGATATACTTTAGGTGTTTTATGTATAATATCTGTAATCCTCATAACAACTCAGAAAAGTAGGTATTTCTAGTACAGTTTACAGAGGGGAGAGTGAAGCTGGGCAGAGCTGGGCTAGATTAGATTTCGAGTAGATATAGGCTGGGACTCAAAGGCCAGGTTGTCTGACTCTTGCCCACCCAGGGAAGCCCACCGTTGATGGTAAATGACACATCAGCCCATTTGGCACTTGTCAGAGGAACTAAAGGGACTAGATAGATCCTGGCTAGAGACTCCTCTACCCTGGAATCTGATACCCGCCTAATGATAGTCTCTTTTGCTATAATCTTTCTCTTCTTGTGTCTGAATTACATGGAAATTGTAACCCAGTTTCACTCTTTTCCAAGTTTGGGGAGCCTCTGTGTGAGCATTAGAGGCATCATTTTGAAGAAAGGATAAATTTTCCAATAGTTAAATCCAGAGAAGAATATCTTTATGGCAGAGTTTCCCAATGGGGACAATTTGGCCCTATTTTATCTACAAATCCCCAGAAAGTATGACCCATGAAGTGGATATTTGGCAGTGTCTAGAGACATTTTTGATTGTCACAAGTGGTACCTAGTAGGACAGAGATGCTGCTAACATCCTACAATACCCAGATATCTAGGACAGTCCCCGAAACCCCTCACCTGGCAGCCGAGAATACCCTGCCCGGAATGTCAGCAGGGCCAAGGTGAGAAGCCTTGCTTCATGGGACAATGGAGCAGGGAGACACTGCACCCCCACGGATGAGGGCAGGTACCATGTCCCCTGCAGCAGCAAGACACATGCTTCATGGGTCGTGGATTTTTTTTCTCTTCACAGGTCCTTCATTTTGAAAACGTCAAAGATGTGCCCTTTGGATTTCAAACAGTAACGTCAGATGTAAACAAACTTAGTTCCTTCTATTCGCTGAAACTGATCAAACGGCTCTATGTGGACAAATCTCTGAATCCATCTACAGTAAGTGGTTCAATGCCATTAACAAGATTTAACTTTTTCCCAGGATTGTCACTGTCACAAGGTCAGACTCACAGTTTTTTTTAATTTTTTTTATCCAGTAAAACTCACCTCTAGGATGCTCATTTATGGTTAGAGGCTAATTGAAATAACTCAGTCCTAGCGGAGAGGTTGAATATAGTGGGACTTAATTGTAGTCACATCTTCTAGCTCAAAATACAGAGAAGCTCACGGGCTTCTCTGGTCCCTCTCAAATACTCATATATCCTCCCCTTCCTCTTAGCTTCCTCATTTGGAGAAATGGAGAATAGAGTCACTAATAATGTATCTCCATGGATGCAAGGCAGCTCAGGGTTCACACCTTTCTTAAACAGCAAGGTACAAGGCCTCATTGTTTATGCACACAACGTTCTTCTGATTTTCTCAAAATCAATACGAAAAATAATGAACTATGAGTCAACAGTTTTCATCAGTCACACATTGTTTTTGTTCGTTTTCCTAGGCTGGCCATGAAGGTGTCTAAATAGGTAGTTCTGTGTATTTAATTCCAGCCATTTCTTGAAGGTTACTGGGGTTCCCTTAACTTTGATCCCAGAGTATAACATAATATTTTAAAAATCTGTATTTGAAACATATAGCTAACATCCTAGACTACAAAGAAGCTCATTCTCTATGTTAGTAATATAGAGTTGATTTAATTTGTGCTTGGATGGACAGAATTTTAAGCTTTCAAAATTTTAAAAGGTAGACTACCAGTTAAATATTTCACCATTTACTTTTTGCAGTAGCTGTTTGAGGACATTGGTCACTAGATATTTATTCTTGTTGTTGAAAGTCACACATACACAGCCATTTTTCTTTCAACAATCACCCACAGAACTGAAATAAAATATTGAGATGTGAGTTAGGACCTAAGTAGAGAAATAATTTAAAAGTTCCCTAGAGGGTCCTTAAGGAGATGTTTAATACATTTTGTGGCTGGCAGTGAGGACTGTGGAGGTCATTAACCTTGCTGAGGCTC
Organism: Myotis lucifugus; assembly: GCF_000147115.1. Taxonomy (NCBI): domain Eukaryota; kingdom Metazoa; phylum Chordata; class Mammalia; order Chiroptera; family Vespertilionidae; genus Myotis; species Myotis lucifugus. The sequence continues at coordinate 6,151,581 of NW_005871084.1, forward strand.
CGACGTTCTTGGGTGGTCCCCGTTCTCTCAGTCTTGCTGAGGCTCCGATGTTCTTGGTTGGGTTGCAATGAACACAATCAATTTGGCTAAGGCTGTAGCTGCTCTGAAGAAATTGAAGGAGCCCATGTTAGGACATTTAGCCATCTATGTTCAGTTTGGTTGAACTTCTATTCAACGTTTTGAATTATTTCAACCAAACCAGGAATTGCAAGGAATTTTATTTTAAGACTGCTTTCCATGGCTCCTGTTGGTTGTATAGCACCTGAAAATTCACTCATAATAGTACAAAACAGGTGTGGTATCAGGAGGGCCACCTGAAGCAGAACTACCTGGGTGTTAAAAGTGCAAGCTCCTGGTCTCATATCACTTGAATCAAACTCAATAGGGATGGGATTTAGGGTTTTGCATTTCAGCAAGCAATAGAACTAGAATCACTGCTATGTTCTCTATAGCACTGTTTCAGACTTAATGTGCATCTTGATAGAACGCATGCTCTGACTCAGTAGGCCTGATATTCTGCACTGCCAACAACGTTCCAAGTGATGTTAAAGCTTTGGTACTTGGACCACACTTTGAGTAGCAAGAGCCTATAGAATATTTATTTCAGTGAGAGTAAGAGTTTTCTGCTCATAAAGTTCTCTTTTCTGTACATTTCTTCTATTCTAAGACACATAAATGTATGTACATTTTAATGTTTCTGAAATCATATTATAGCTGTTACATACATTCAACATGGTGTTTCTTTTCCAACCAAAGCTGATACTAAATTGATGAATGCTTTTAATAATTGATATGGTCTTAGAATTGAAGGAATGAAACATTCAATACAAAGAAAAGTCATTGATTCTTCCATGAGGTTTCAATTTACTGAATAGTACAGGTTTTGAAAGCGTATTCATAGTAATCCTATCTAATAAAAGACTAATATGCAAATTAGCCATCACTCCACGACAAAGATGGCGGTGCCCACAGCCAATAGGAGGGAATATGCAAATTGCTGTCACTTCTTGACAAAGATGGTGGTGGCTGGGCCAGGACACAGGCGTTTTGCCCCAACCCGCCGGTGGAGGGCCTCTGGGCCTGCTTGGTTGCCGCTGCCATGGGGACGGAGGAGCAGAGACACAAGCTTTCAAGGGGCCGGGCACCCAGCAGCTCCAAGTCCCGCAGCCGCAGCAGCATTGGGGCCGCTGGGGCTGGAGAAGCAGAGACACAAGCCCACAGGGGGATCCAGCACCCAGCAGCCCCAAACTCCGCCTCGGTACTGGGGCCGCTGGGGCTGGAGGAGCAGAGACACAGCCCACAGGGGGGCCCAGCACCCAGCAGCCCTAAGCCCCATGGCCGCAGAGGCGCTGGGGCCACTGGGGCTGCAGCGGAGACACAAACCCACAGGGCACCCAGAAGCTCCAAGCCCTGCAGCCGCCGTGGTGCTGGGGCCACTGGGGCCAGAGGAGCAGAGACACAGCCTGCAGGGGGCCTGGCACCCAGCAGCCCTAAGCCCCATGGCCGCAGAGGCGCTGGGGCCACTGGGGCTGCAGCAGAGACACAAACCCGCAGGAAACCTGTGGAAAGGAAGATAAACTATCATAACTTTAGATGAGAAAACTGACCCTGATTTATTTAGTGATATGGCCCACACCTTTCTATAAGCACAGGGTATGTTATGACCACTCCCAGGAAGGTCTGGTCAGAATACTGTCTCCAGGGAATAATGCTACTGTGGCAAATCATCTAAGAGAGGAAACAAGCTTTTGTTGGGTTTATTTTGAAGGTCAGAGAACAGGCCACCCCAACATATGCCGTGTTGTTATATTGATGATCTTGAGCTGCAGATGCTTGAAAAACAGCAAATGCAAGGAGAGGCTTTCACTAAAGTCTCCTGATCTGCCTAAAATTGGACCCCCCAAAAGGTCCCCTCAATGGGAAAAGTGTCATCAGCCAGTGAAGACTGACTCCTGTCACAGGACAGGAGACTAGAAGTTGACATCACACCCAAACTTTGTTACAAACTATCTGCCCCACCCCCATTCATCTTTCCTAAAAACAATTTTCTCTCCTCTAAGAGGTCTACATCTCCCGTCCCCTCTCCCTAGGAAGAAGGTATTTAAATCTGGATTCTAAGCCACCTTGGGGAGTTATTCATTTTCCCCTGGGATCTCCCACATATACACTAGGTACATATGTTAATGAACTTTTGTTTTTCTCTTGGTAATCTGTCTTTCATTACAAGGGCCTCTGCTAAGAACTCAGAAGGGTAGAGGAAAACTATTTTCCTCCTCCATAATTCTATCTCTGGAAATCAAGTCCCGGGCTGAACAGTGAGGTTGGCTCAAGTGCCAAGCAGTCCTGGCTGAGGGCAGGGAAGCTTCTAGGGGGAAATCAATGATATTGGCATCAAAGTAGGACAGAGGGCACACACATGGTTGCTGGTGGGAGTTTAAAGTGGTTCAACATTTTTGGAGGATGATTTGGCAAAATCGATAGAAATGTTCAAGGTACATCCAAGAGTCTTCTTCTAGGAATCTCATATGCTGAGATAAAGCACAAGTGCATAAGCCCTGGTCAGAACCCAGGATGCTACTATGGGCTCCCTTTCCATGATAGGAAAACCTGCTAACAACCTGCATTTTTAGAACAAGGTGGCATCTATACTAATAAAAGGGTGATATGCTAATTAGACTGAACATCTTCCGGACAAAGCCATAGTGGCAGGGCTGAGGCAGAGGCAGTTAGAGGCGATCAGGCAGGCAGGGAAGAGCAGTTAGGGGGATCAGACCATCAGGGGAGAGCAGTTAGGGGGATCAGGCTGGCAGGCAGGTGAGCGGTTAGGAGCTAGCAGCCCTGAGGAGTCCCGGATTGGAGAGGGTGCAGGCCAGGCTGAGGGACCCCCTGCTCCCATGCAGGAATTTTGTGCACTGGGCCTCTAGTAGACACATAAAAGTCCTTTTGTTAGAGCCATGTAAAGATGTGATGGTTTGTTAGAGCCAGGTAAAGATGTGATGGTTTGACCACAGACTGCAAGTACTTTGTGATTTTATGAACTGGATGCTTTTCAGGAGAGGAGATGGAAACTGTTGACTTCAAAGATAAATTGGAAGAAACGAAAGGTCAGATCAACAACTCAATTAAGGATCTCACAGATGGCAAGTATTTTTTATCTACTCTGCTTATGTACTTATGTACTTATTCTCATGAATCTTTCTGCTAAGCAAAAAACTTGAACACCTGGGGGACTCCTGAGGTGTTTTTAGTACAGAAGCTAAATTCTTGCCCATTGAACCATTTCAACAACGCAGATTTCTGGACCTTTCCTCCATCACCTTATCACTTGGCAGGAATTCCTGGTGCTTTGTTTTTATTTAGGCAAGTAGACCCTGCGCCCTCCTGGAGCCTCAGCTGTGCCTCTAACAAGTCTGGCTTTAGACAAGTCATGAGTCCAGTTTTTCATTGTAAACCTGAAGGGCTTGGACTATAACTTGATGATCCCTGAGGACACTTTTAGCTCAAACATTCTACAAGTTTTTTAAGGAAAAAGGGATTGAGAGTCTTAAGCAATCAAATATACATAGAGCAAAAGTAAAACAAAACTAACCATAGTGGATGGAAATGTGTCCTCAGTCCCATAGCTCCCCGACCTGGTCGGCCCTCTGCTAGCCCCTGGCTCTTACCTGCAGCATCTACCTGGTCCTGCCTCTGGCTCAGCACTTCCCTCAGTCTCTCCATTCCCTGAATCCTCCCTCCATTACAATTCTGTGAATCTTCCTTGTTGGAAAAGAATTATAAGTAAGATGATTTTGAGTGCAGGTCAGCGTCCACATCCCCGTTCCAGGCACACATTTATATTTACACATGGAGGGACCTGTTGGGACACAGCACTTCATTGTGAGGATGTGAACGACAGTGATGGGTTTTTCAGGCACCACTGCAGTCTGATGAGCGATAGGCTTCTGGGGCAGGGACACACGCTTCCTGTATGAATGGCCAGAGCCACTCTGTGGCTATGAGGGCTCAGGAATGATAGAGTCCATGCCATAGCTTCAGAGTGAGGACATGGAAAAACATTGGCCTTGGAATCTTCAAATCCTCAGGTTCAGATCTAGGCACTGCCACTTATTAACTGAAGTGTTTGGATACAGAGCCTCAGTTTACTGAACTGTAAAATGGGGTATATGTTATATAATTTAATTTTTACATGTTTTTTGTGGGGATGAACTTAGATGATATGTGGTAATCAATAATGTGTGGTAGCCAAGATGGTAGCCATAGATCTGGATGCACACACACACGTATGCATGCATATATATTTGTTATTGAAATGAAGTCCCTATACTTTCATATGTAGAGAGAAAACTGGTATAACATCAGGTTAAACATAGTCACAAGTAAAAAGCAGCTCCTATTTAAACAGTTGTGTAACAGTTTTGCCTTTAGATTTTTTAAATAATAGCATTTTCCCTCTTTGGGCCTTTGTTTTAAAATCTTCATAAATTTAAGGTTTTTACTGGGGAAGTTAGTTCAGTGAAAAGGCCTCTGCATTTGGAATCTGGAGCTCAAGGTTTCAGTTGAAGCCACTTCCCAGCTCCCCCACTTCTCTGGCCTTCGAGTTTCCTCAATAACACTATTACATATTTGACAAGTCTCGTAGCATTGGTGACATAATGTGCAGGTCCCAGAGCAAAGTGAAACTGCAGGGTCCTTTATTTAAAAATGTATTAATTTTAAGATGGTGACAGCAGAGCATTAACCAGTGAAGGGACCTTCACATGCAGGTCACAGGCCTGTGCTGTGGGCCTAGAGATTACGTAAATGAAAATCCCTTGCAAAAACACCAGTGCTATTCGAATAGGAGGACTTAATTTCATTAGGGGGTTATCACCACTGAACTGTTCTGCTGTTGTGACTATAGTGACTACTGTTGCGATAGAGCCTGCTGACCTTGGTGCCAACTGGCTGCCATGTGGGGAGAGGCAGGGAGCTGTGGGTGCAGGGCAGAGTGCTGTCCTGGTTCTGACTTGCTTTCCAGCTGAGCAAACTAGAAAGCTACTTGGCCTCTCTGAGCCTCAGTTTCCTCAGCTATAAGATGGGGATGATGATCCTTGCCTTGCGGGATCACTGTGAGAGACATGAGCTGAAAATGCCGAGCACATCCATGCATTTCCATTCCAGAGCGCAGGTCTCCACCTTTGCTCCTGTGTCCTCTTGGGCACATGACTTTTCACCAAGGCTCTGCTTCCTTGTCTGTAAAAAGGGGAGGAATACACAATAGCATGTATATACATGTCTAGCATGTGGCCTGGCTCAGGATGGGCATTTGGTAGCTTGTGCCTGTCTTCTTCCTCCTCTTCCGTTCTTTTTCCTCCTTCCCCCCTTCATTCTCCTCCTTAGGTGTCTTTGGTAAGACCAGGTGTGGGGAAATGCAAGGAGAGAAAGGAGTCCTTCTGAAATGAGGTGGTCTGGCTCTCACACCCTCCCTGGTGTGGCTCTGGAAGGTGTTAAATACCCAGTGAGTGGACAGGCATGTGCATAGTAGGTGTAGTTGGGAAGAATAACCCTGTGCAATTTGTGGTTTCTACAATTGTTTGCAGGCCACTTTGAGAACATTTTATCCAACAACAACGTAAATGATCAGACCAAAATCCTCGTGGTTAATGCCGCCTACTTCATTGGAAAGTGGATGAAGAAATTTCCTGAATCGGAAACCAAAGAATGTCCTTTCCGAGTCAACAAGGTATGTGGGCAGCGTGTCAAAGGGTCCCAACTATAGATTTGACAATTACAGCCACCGAAGGGACCGTAGGAGTTCACCCCAGTGAGGGAAATGAAGGCACAGTGGTGGCATGCCTTCCCTGGTAGAAAAAGAACCGTAACCCAGAGACTCTCTCTCTTCTCCAGAATGTTCTCAGAGTCTGAGCTGAGTGGGGGCTTATAAAGCTCACAGCCCAGTGGGTAAAGCTAAATCACCCACTGGAAAATGCCTACAAATATTAGGGATGATTAGCAAGAAAGGCAAAGAAACAAACTAAATCCGAACCTCAGAGGCCTTTGAATCATCCTGAAACCTGGGTCATTTGAGGTTCTTGGTCAAGGTCAATACCCTCCTCTGCTCTGTTTCTCATCTGTTCATAGTGAAGTCAATGGTTATGATATTTTAATGTATGAGGTGCTTTGAGACAGTGTTGGCTGTGAGAAACCTGTTTTGCAGGAAAGTCTCATTAAAACTCCTGGGTGAATAATGAGGCCATATCCCATGTGAAAAAGAATTAATGTGAATAGGTAAAGTGCCTCTTCTAGAAAGGAATTCAGAGAACCGAGACTTGAAAATTGACCTATTTCATTCAAGGACCTAGGCCACCCAGAAGTCTATATGATGATGATGTGATTTGGTCTCATTTAATGAGATATGACTGTGTTAAGAATGCAGACTGAATCCCAGGTAGCACAATACCTGAAGGGAGTAAGTTTACCTGGCAGCTCCCATTCATTCATTCTAGTTTGCAAGTTTCTCCCAGCACCTTGAGTACCTAGTATTAATCACTTTTTTTTTTGCCAAATATTATAACACCACCTTTTAAACACTAGAAACCAGGAAGAAAAGACCTTCAAGATACAATTTATACCCGAGTTAGCTGGACTGGCATTTGGTACTTTTTCTTTGTACCCACAAAATTTTATTTTCATTCCCACCTCAGGTGCGCTTTCCAGAGTGAAATAGAATTATATTCTTACTTATCTACATCCCTCTTGAGTGCATGGGCTTTGTAAAGGCAGAGATAATGCCTTATTCATCTCGGTTTCTAACCCCTGGCCCAGGCCCTGGTACATTAGCAGGTGCTCAGCAAATGTCAAATGAATGACCAATCTCTAAGGGTCAGTTTGAATAAACAGTCAATAACAGACCGAACCTGATTGGCCTTTGGGACCACCATGGGTCCCTATACAAGATCTATTCGGCATTTCCATTGGGAGGGGACAGTCATAGCTGAGAGGGCTCCCTACCCTCCTCAAAAACCCAGACATCCTAGGGAGGGCCTGGCCTTTCCGCCACTTCCTCTTCCTAACTCACCTGTACAGTGGCCTTCTCAAAGCTGCCTGCAGGGCAGGACTGACCCTGCACACAGCCGCCAGTCACAAGACATTTGACCCTTTAGACTGTATTTTTCACATACAGGTTCTTGGGTCTTAAACATGGCTTTGAAGTGTCATTGATCTCTCAGTGTTTCACCCAATAAAACAATAAAACAAGACTCAAAGCTGTGTGGGGACACACCCTCCTTTAGAGTGCAAAGGTCATTACTTTTCCTTTGACTTGCTTTTTTCAGCCCCTGAACTTTCTGAGTGACTTTACTAAGCTTCTCCTCATGTCTTGTGGTGTCTCCTTTAAGGATTAGACTAAATTGATGATGTTATAGTATTAAAAGTTTAGGGTAGTGTTTATTCTAACAAAGGTGGATACACACCACAGATTTTTGTATTACTAACCTAAGAATTAAAAGGCCTAATTAGTTTAATTTCCCCCTCTAACAAAGAGAGAGAACAAATATTTGATGTGTTCTATTTTTATTATAACAAGAATAAATGAATGCATATATATATGTGTGTGTGTATAGATATGTGTCTATATATGTGTGCATATGTGTGTGATGTGTTTATATGTATGTGTACATATAAAAGCGTAAGTCATTGTCTTTTATGGAGGAAAATAAGATATATATCTCTATATATACATGCGTGAATGAAAAAGCAAGCAGCCCAGGTTTCTTCTCCTCTTCCAGACGGACACCAAGCCAGTGCAAATGATGAATCTGGAAGCCATGTTCTGCATGGGCAACATTGACAGTATCAACTGTAAGGTCATAGAGCTCCCCTTTCAAAACAAGCACCTCAGCATGCTCATCCTGCTGCCCAAGGACGTGGAGGATGAGTCCACGGGTCTGGAGAAGGTGAGGAAGGAGGTGGGTGGGCAGCACCAAGGTGCCCTCTGCCTTGGCAGAGCCACATGGCCAGCCCTTGAGGGGCTGTCTGCCTTATGCCTCACTTGCTCTGTCATTTCCAAGGTTTGTGGTCCTTTCTGGGCCTTTCTCTTTAATGTTCAAACAGCCAACATTTATTTGGCACTTACAATGTGTGCAGAACTGTAAATTCCCTGTGTGCACGACCTCATTTAACTCTCACAACAGGCCTAGGAATTAGAAACTATCACCACAGCCGTTCCCAGTGAGGGAATTGAGGCACAGAAGGGTAGGTAACTGGTCCATGGTAGGTAACATGACATGGTCATCAGTGGTTTGTAGAATCATATTTGAGCCCAAGAAGTTGGAATTCATGTTCTTAACTCTAGACTAGAGTTTCTTATCATTAGCATCTTGCATCAACACAGCGCATTTGTTAAACAATTGATGAGCTAATATTAATACAGGATTATTTACTAAAGTCCACAGTTTACATTAGGGTTCACTCTGTGATGTGCCTTCTATGAGTTTTTTGTTGTTCTTTGTTGTTAACCTCATCTGAGGATATTTTTCCATTGATTTTTAGAGAGACTGGAAGGGAGGGGGAGAGACGCAGAGAGAGAAACATCTATGTGGGAGAGACACATGATTGGTTGCCTCCCTTAAGTTCCCCGACCTGGGAGGGGATTGAGCTTGCAACCCCAGGACACGCCCTTGACTGGAATCCAACAGGGGCTCCTTCAATCCTCAGGCTAACACTCTATCCACTGAGCCAAACTGGCTAAGGCACATTCCATGAGTTTTGAAAAGTTCTTTTCATTCATACACACATATATGAGATTTAATTATGCTTCGTATTTCATACAGGTTATCAGAGGCACAATATTGAAACACGGTAGAAGTTTTAAGTGCTTGTGAAGGATGTAGCTTCCCCTCTGCTGGTCAGCTTGCTCCTGTGGCCCACTGTTCTCCCTCACTCCCCACTGGCTTCCTAGCTTCCATCCACCTGGGCCTGTCCCGGCCAGGGAGAAGGAGGGAATCTTTGAGGAACTCAGGGGTCACCTGCTGTATTTTCAGTCATGCCTCAGTGACTCCCTCACTTTCGAAGGTTGATCTAACTTAGTCACATCTTATCTGTTACTGCAGCTATCATTATGCTTTCTCTACCATTTGTTCATTGAATTCAAGTCCATCTCCATTCTTCTTTTACTCACCGGTCTCTCTGTTTTACTCCACTTCATGCTTTCCTCTCATTTTTTCCATCAGCCATTATTCAGCGGTCTCCCACTTTACTTAAAATATCCACATAGGTTTGTTTTTTTTTTCATATGATAGAATGAAAGGAGCAAGTTAAGATGTGCTCAATGAACTTTAAAAAAATTTGTTTTATTGATTTTTACAGAAAGAAAGGGAGGGTGAGAGAGAGATAGAAGCATCAATGATGAGAGAGAATTGTTGATCGGCTGTCCCCTGCGTGTGCCCTGACCAGGAACTGATCTGTGACTTCTTGGCTCCTGGGTCATAGCTCAACTACTGAGCCACACTGACTGGGTTCAATGAACAATTTTAAGATGAAACCATATTATGCTTTATTTTATATCTCTCATTACAAATAAAATATTTTGTTGAATCCAATATTTCCAAAATACTATCATTTTAACATGCAATTGCTATAAAAATTATTAATGAGATATTTTACATACTTTGTAATAAGTCTTGGAAATCTGCTGTGTATTTTACACATAGAGCATTTCTCAATTCTTACTGATCACATTTTAAGTGCTTTTCATAGCCATGTATTGGCCACTGTATTGGACAGTATAGATATGGAGGTTTCCTGTTAGGACAGATGAATATTTAGCTTTTATGCAGATTAAGAACATAACCTGCGATTTTTTCGATTTATTGAGGTATAATGAAACAAAATTGTAAGATACTTAAAAACACGTGAGCCCAGTTTAGTGTATAGCAGGATGATTTAATAAATATATAAATTGTAAAAGTTTATTAACACACCCATCACTATATATATATACATATATCTTTTATCTCTTAAAAAATAAACAACTGAAATGGATGCATTCATTGCCTACTCTCCTAAAGAATGATCATAGACAGTTCAAATTTTCATTCTAAAAAGAATTTACCTTAGTTTTAATTTGAGTTATTAAATTTGATGTCAAGCAGAGTACATGATTGTTCTGGATTTCCTAGTAGTGAAATAAAAATAAGCATTTGAGAAATCCTATATAATAAAAGGCTACTATGTAAATTGTCCCCTCGGCCGGGAGTTCGGGAGTTTGGGAGTTTGACCAGGGGCAGGGCCAGCCGGCCAACTGCCTGTGGCCCCTCCCCCTGGCCAGCTGGCCAATTGGCCTTTATCAGGATGGGCCGGCTGGACCCCACCCATGCACAAATTCGTGCATCGGGCCTCTAGTATTATATATGAAAACACTTCTGATTTTGTTTCACTATTAGTTATGCAACACCATAATCCATGCATTTATTTCTATAAAACTACTCTACAGCTTCAAAGAACTGCCCTCATAAATTGCAGTTCAAAGGGACCACAGTTGTAGGGTGGGGTGGAGACCAATGCTAGGTGGAGGACCTTTTAAAAGAGAAACTAGTCACACACCCAACCTGCAGGGCTGATTCCATTTTTGATGGTCCCTCTGTATTACTTCCAAACTGGGCTCACCTGTTTTGCATCAAGCAGGGTCTTTTACCACAGGAAGTAGAAACAATAATTTCCTCTCCTTTTTGCCCTTCAGGTTGAAAAACAACTCAACTCAGAGACGCTCTTGCAGTGGACCAATCCCAGCACCATGGCCAATACCAAAGTCAAACTATCCATTCCAAAATTTAAGGTGGAAAAGATGATTGATCCCAAGGCTAGTCTGGAAAACCTAGGGCTGAAAAGTACCTTTGATGAGAGTACATCTGATTTCTCTGGAATGTCAGAGACCAAGGGAGTGGCGCTCTCCAATGTTATTCACAGAGTGTGCTTAGAGATAAGCGAAGATGGTGGGGATTCCATAGAGGTGCCGGGATCAAGAATCCTGCAACACAAAGATGAATTCAGGGCCGACCACCCATTTATTTACATTGTCAGGCACAACAAAACTCGAAACATCGTTTTCTTTGGCAAGTTCTGTTCTCCTTAAGTGTCAGAGCCCAGGTCAAGTCCCACCTGGCTTTTCTGTAAACTCTACAACCAGAGAATCCCTTTATAAACATGATAACTTGTTAATATTGCTGGAGGAGGAATGCCTTGGTGCTTGTTCTATGTAGCCTTCACACTAATAGGCCTTTTTCTCCCAATCTTTTCTTTTATGCCCCTTTCCTCCCATCAAAGACAATACTTTGAAGGAAAAGAAAATATGTATTCATTATTTGTTACACTATCTAGGGTTATGGGCAGATATACAGTTGTTCACAAAGAAAATTCCCATAAAGAGCTTTGCCTTCCTTCATTGGGATACAGAATGTTCCAGATGTTCTCACTTCCCTGAAAGGCTAAACAAACTGTGGTTTATGGGATCTGACAAACTTTCCTGGTTCCAGTGAAATGTGAGCACATGGTCAGGCTACTGTAGGTCCACAGCTCTTTATGCTAAACCCTGAGGGACAAATGTATTCTTCAAGCTCTGCCTTTGGGGGCTTTTAGAAAGATAATGTGTTGCACAAACTGTATGTTATGGAAGTCCATTGAAAGAGTCTGAAACAACATCCTATATAGAAGTCATTACCTTAATATTCCTGCCATAAAATGTATAATATTGACACAAAATGGATAAAGGTTTTGCTGACAAATGGGGTATGACACCAGCTCGTGAACAGGCTTTGTTTTTAGAACGTTTTGAGACTTTGGAATGTTGGCTAAGGAATTGCAGACCTAGCGTAGCTGACGTGCAGCCCCTCAAAGGAAGGGCAGATCTAATTCATTTTCACTTTTGATAGAATGACTACCTGGTCATTTGGTTGGGGACAGACTGATGGCTGGGGCTTCTGACTCAGCAAGGTTTTGGATCTTTGACAGCCAGGGCCTTAAAAAGCACAGGGACCCTCACGGTAGCCAATAAAGGAGTTTTATGAGTGTTGAAGGAACTTGCCTCTTTGTCTAATGTGGTAGTGGGGAAGGGAATGAAACTTACATCTTTAGAAAATATAACTAGAGCCATTGAAGTGCTCACGTGGCTTTGACATACTTTTTCTAAGACTGTGGGTTTAGTCACTATAGATAGCTAGTCAGTCACTTGCATTAATAGTAATTTTAAAAGTTGATCTGATAAGTTATCTATATTACAAGTTCACATATTAATTCACTATCAAAAGAGGACATTTACGAAGATTTTGTGACAACACATCCCCATCTCTTCCTTGTAAATAGGTTCCACTGTCTTCTTGCTCCAAAGGATTAATATAAAATTTCTTTTATGCTATTGACAATAAAATATTATTAAACTACATGTCTTGTTTTTTTCTCCATAAAGTTAGATTTACTATTTTGAAATAAAACCAAGCCATCTATTTATTAAAGCATTCCTTTACATAAATAATTTTTTGAGGGATTGATATAGAATAAGATTAATTACTGCCCTGTTTTCCTGTCTTCCTTTCTCTCTGCCCACCGGCTCTTGCTTCCTCCTCCCATCCTCTTTCATCCTGGGGTCAAGGCCCAGGAGAGTCTAGAAGGACTTTCAGCTACATACAAGTATATAATGAAATGGAGGCCTTTGGGTCCAGCCTCAAAATATAATTTTATCAAGTAAGCTGCATATGCTTAAAATGTTTTCTTATTAAGTACATTTTCCTTAATGCCATGTATAGTTGTTTTAAATTAGTTATAGTTTCCCTGAATCTAATATTCAACATAGTCATTTTCCAGTCCCCAAAGTGTGCCCAAATAGAATGTGTCCTCCCTTGCAATAAATGTTGAGTACCAAAAGTGACAAATGCCCCGCATTCTAACAAGAAAAGACCATTTGTGCATGATGGCTGGGAGTGGCCCAAACCACTCTTGGCTCCTTCTCCCCCTTCTCTAAGCTAGAAACAGGAAGTAGGGAGGACTGAAAAGCTTAGTAAGTATTTAGAGGGGAGATAGTGTCTCTTTAAGCCAAGTGTTCATGGGGCATAAAGTCTTTCCTGGAATTTAAAAGCACTGAATTTTTTTTGTTAACTCTTGCTTGGGATAGTCTAATCCATTGATTTTCAACCAAGGCCAATTCTGCTCCCTAGGGGACATTTTTGTAACAACTAGGGGGAGGGTGCTACAGGCATCTAGTGGGTAGAGTCAAGAATTTTGCTAAACACCCTACAATGCCTGTAACAGGAATAATCACACAACACCAATAGTGGGTGACTGAGAGACCTAGGATTCTACTGACCTAAAGGACAGATGCTGGCTGGAGGGGACCCTAAAGCAGAGCAAGGAGAACAACCTGGAGAGGCAGGTCCCTACTTGCTTCACTATACTGAGATGTGTAGGCAGCCAGGCTTGGTGATTTTGAAACTCTTCCCTGGAGGGGTGTGGGGTCTCCAAGGACCCCACAAGAACACCCCATGAAGAAGTTAATATTTGGTACCTCTGACACAGGATACTGGATTCCAGCAGTCAAGAAAGGTTCTTACCCCTCACCTCTCCTTCCTTTCCTGGCCCCACAAGTCGGGCCCTGTGGAAAGAGGAGAGGAAGAGCAAGGTGCATAAATGGTGAGGAAGCCACCTCCACTTCCATTCCCCTGTGGGGTTGTGAGCCCGAACCAGCTGTGGTGGATGGAGCCGCTCTCAATCAAAAGAACATTCTTCCCGACCGAGTGGCTCAGTGGTTGCGTGTTGACCTATGAACCAGGAGGTCACGATTCAGTTCCAGGTCAGGGCACATGCCCAGGTTGTGGGCTCGATCCCCAGTAGGGGGTGTGCAGGAGGCAGCCAATCAACAATTCTCCCTCATCATTGATGTTTCTCTCTCTCTTCCCCCCTCCCTTCCTCTCTGAAAAAATAAATAAAATAAAATAAAATAAAATAAAATAAAATAAAATAAAATAAAATAAAAAAAGGAATGACGTTCTGATTTAAAAGAATTCTGGGCTTTTTCACTTCTGAAAATGTCTTTGTTGATACATGAAAGTGACTAGCCCTGACCGGTTTGGCTCAGTGGATAGAGCGTCGGCCTGTGGACTAAAAGGTCCCAGGTTCGATTCCGGTCAAGGGCATGTACCTTGGTTGCGGGCACATCCCCAGTAGGGGGTGTGCAAGAGGCAGCTGATCGATGTTTCTCTCTCATGGATGTTTCTAACTCTATCCCTCTCCCTTACTCTCTGTAAAAAATCAATAAAAAACATTAAAAAAAAAAGAAAGTGACTGGAGGGCATTTAGTTAAGGGGATTTGGTCCAGGAGATGGGGAGGCAATTCAGCAGAATGGGTCTGGAAGGGCCCTGGAAACAAAGACTTTAGCTGCATTTCCTAGCACTCTGCCAGTCCAGTCTACCAACAAACTGGCCGCAATTACATTGTCTCATTTACTCATCACAACACATATATGAGGAGGAAACCGTGACACTGTCTTATAAGTGAGGATACTGAGACACAGAATAGCTGTATAATCAGCTCAAGGTCATAGAGCTAATGGAAGCTGATGCCTAGGTTTGACCTCTGTTCGACTGAGCCCAGAGCTATAGCTCTGACCTCTGTACTTGATGCCCTCATTTTCCAACTGTCACTCAGCCTTGACAGATGGCCACTGAATGTACCTGGAAGAACTCCTCTCTCCTCTATGCCTTCTCTAGTTTGGAATTCTCAAAGATCCATCTCGTTCTGGTAGTCCGTTTCTGTCAACCAAAACATCTATAGATGTAACTGCCTGATTAGGTCCATTTGTAGAGCCTCTTTTGAGGGCCAGATGGTGTATGTGAAGGTGCTTTATGGACGTTACTCCATTTGCTCATTTTCATAATAACCCTACTGATAGGGGCTAGTTCATCTATTCATCTATTTCATGAGGAAATATGGGCTCAAAGGAGTTGATAAAGGACCAGATTGGTAAACAACAGGATTTGGCTGCAGCTCTGTCTGACCCTAAAGCCCACATTCCTTGCACTATGACTTACGGCCTTTGGATCATACATTGGGGCAGGCTCCTCTGGATGGCTTTAAAGTCTTGTATCACATAGGCCCCCTGGCCACCCACTGTTGCCAAAACAATCAGTTTGTCCCTGTTCTTCAGGAAAAAACAAAACAAAACAAAACAAAACAGAAGACAAACTGCTCCTCCCCAGCAGGACATCAGGAGCAGTAAGGCCTCTTTCCTGCCCTGAGAGCCCAGGCTACCTGGCGGTCACTGACAGATGGCGGACTTCTGACTCAGATGGCTGGGCCCAGAAAGCACTGAGGAGGAAGTGGGATTTTGGAAGGGCCTGGAGCCTCAGTCCCATGTGGATGGACAGAGTGGGGGAAGGGAGCCCACAAGGAGAGGCGTGTGCTCATTGGTTATGGAAGGAAAACAAAATGATGCACATGGGGCTCAGAGTGGTTGTGGAACCTGAAGGAAAAAGCAGGAGTTCAGATTGAAATTGTGGTTGTGTGACGAGCACTGGTGTCCAGGTGGTCTGATGATGGCAGTGGCCAAGGCTGAGGTGTCAACATCAGAGCTGCCTTGCAATGGTCCTAACAAAATTGGAGCTATAAAAATATTACCTCTATCTATCTACACACACACACACACACACACACACACACACACACCTACTTCAGAATGGGATTACTGAGTCATACATGATACAAATATTCAGTTTTGGTAGATACTGCCAAAGAGTTTTCCAAAGTGGTTCTCCTTAATTATTATTATTAATGGTTACTATTATTTCTATTTCTCATGGATTGTTATTTATTGTTTTATCTTTTATTATTAAATAATAATTATTGATTTCAAAAAATAATATTATCTTAAAATAATTATTACTAATGATTACTTTTCCAACTAGGAATCTTCTCAACCCCACTGCCAGCATGACACGTTACAAATTCAGTTTCCACAACAGTCCTACGAGGACCTGCCTGAGGTGGAGGGCACTGAGAGGAGAGACACGAAGAAACTTGCGAAGCACACATGGCTGAGTTGTGTGGTTAGGGTTTAACCTCCGACTCTGATTCCAGAGCCCACACGTTTAATCTCTATGTACTTGATTACATTAAAACTTTTTACTTGGTGAACTAACCATTTACCTACAAGGGCAGATTTACTTCTGTTTATGTTAAAAATGAAATATTAGGTTAAATACAAGACAATGAATGTAGATAAAGATAAGTCTTAGCTAAATCTTTATAGAATAAGCAAACTTTCGAGGAGTGTTTACTTTTCAAACATTTCTGATTAAGTCTAATACGTTTTCTGCAATTCTGAGCTTTTCCCTCAGGGGTCATATTCAGTCAACTGTATGGCATTTGCTATTCCCACCAGATTTGAAAGGCTTCCTTTTTTTAGTTTTAGGACTTTGAACTGGTTTCTACAACATTCTTGCCCTCCACCCACCCCACTGATGTGAAAGATTGAATAGATGGGCATTTCCCTGTTCAATGGCTTCCTCCCTGTCTCTGTCCTCCACCCGGACAATAGCAGCTGCTTGAATTTGTGAGGCCTTTCGAGTGAGGAGATCAAAGTGTCCTACTGACAGTAAACCACTGTTCTTGACCCAAGTCCTAGAACAGAAAAAGTAGATGGCCTCATTCTCCACTAGGGATAAGATACTTGTAGGCATGTCCCTTGCTATACCTATGTAGCCTAGACGGAGCCTCCTCATTTGTCCCATAAGCCCATGGAGCAGAGAGTTAAATGGCAGTTGCCTGGGGCAGGGAGGTGGGGGAAATGGGGAGTTGTTCAATGGATATAAAGTTTCAGTTATACAAGACTAGGAGCCCAGCGCACGAAATTGCACGGCGCCACCCATCCTTGAGTTGCCTTGAGCTGGTCCTGCCTTCTCCAGGCGCCTCCCCGCTTCCGCCCCGTCTCCAGAGCAACGTGGCAGCTCTGCCGCATCATGGAGCTGGAGGAGAGCGTGGAAGCCTCCTGCCTGCTGCACTGTGCTCCTTCCTCTGGCAGGTGGGTGGCGGGGTGCTCTGAGTGCAAGCGGTGGATGGCAAAGGACTGGTGAGGGGGGCACTATGGGCTCTCACCCCAACCCTCCCCAGCATGGGATGGTCCTGCCTCCTCTGGGCCCCTCCCCACTTCCACCCCGTCTTTGGAGCCATGCCCAGTGGCTTGAGCAGACAGCCTCCTGCTGATAGGAGCTAATAAAGAGCTAATATGCTAATGGTCCGGTCGTGATGCATTACGGCATCCTGGCTAATTTGTATATATATATATTCGAAATCTGCCATACAACATTGTGCCTCTCCTTAATAAGATGGTATTGTGCACTGAAAAATTTGTTAAGAGGGTATATCTTATGTTAAGATTTCTTACCACAGTTAAAAAAGAAATAGAGCCTGGCTGGTGTGGCTCAGTAGTTGAGCATTGACCTATGTATGGCCCAGGAGGTCACGGTTCAATTCCCAATCAGGGCACATGCCCAGGTTGTGGGCTTGATCCCCAGTAGGGGGCGTGCAGGAGACAGCTGATCAATGATTCACTCTCATCATTGATGTTTCCATCTCTCTTTTCCTCTCCCTTCCTCTCTGAAATCCTATCTAATAAAAGACAAAAAGGGTAATTAACCATACCTCCGCTATGCTTCCCATTGGCTAATCAGTGAGATATGCAAATTAATTGCCAACAAAGATGGCGGCTGGCAGCTACGCAGCTGAAGCGAGCAAGAGGTTTGCTTGCTCCAGTGATGGAGGAAGCCAAGGTTCCCCGCCTGCCGCTGCCTGCTCTAAGCTCCGAAAGCAACAGCTCCAAAAGCAACAAAGTTTCAATTATAGAAGCTAAACAAATTCCAGATACCTGCTTTCAGCCAGCCGCGGCCTCAGAGCTGGAGCAAGCAGGACGACAACAGAGTTTCAATTATAGAAGGTAAATAAATCCCAGAATAAAAAAAAAAAGAAAAAAAGGAGAGGCTGGGAGCTTCAGTTCCGGCCAGCCTGAAAACGGCCCTCAGCCCCTCACCCAGACTGGCCAGGCACCCCAGTGGGGACCCCCACCCTGAAGGGGGTGTGACCAGCTGCAAACAGCCATCAGCCCCTCACCCAGGCTGGCCAGGCACCCAAGCAGGACCCCCACCCTGATCTGGGACACCCTTCAGGGCAAACCAGCCGGCCCCCACCCGTGCACCAGGCCTTTATCCTATATAGTAAAAGGGTAATATGCAAACTGACCCTAACAGCAGAAAGACTGGGAATGACTGGTCACTATGACACACACTGACCACCAGGGGGCAGATGCTCAATGCAGGAGCTGCCCTCTGGTGGTCAGTGTGCTCCCACATGGGGGAGCTCTGCTCAGCCACAAGCCAGGCTGATGGCTGCCAGTACAGCAGTGGTGGTGGGAGCCTCTCCCGCCTCCTCAGCAGCGCTAAGGATGTCCAACTGCAGCTTAGGTCTGCTCCCCGCTGGCAAGTGGACATCCCCCGAGGGCTGCCGGGCTGCCAGAGGGATGTCTGATTGCCAACTTAGGCCCAATCCCCCGGGGAGCGGGCCTAAGCCAGCAGGTGGTCATCCCCCAAGGTGTCCCAGACTGCGAGAGGGCACAGGCCGGGCTGAGGGACCCCCCCCCCCCCGAGTGCACAAATTTTTGTGCACTGGGCCTCTAGTATATATATAAATGAAGTAGATAGTCCTGGCTGGTGGTTAGAGCATCAGCACCAGTCAAGGGCACATACCTGGGTTTCAGGTTTAATCTCCCTTCCTAGTCAGGGCTCGTGCAGAAGGCAACCAATCAATTGATGTGTCTCTCTCATATCAATATTTCTCAGTCTCTCTTTTCCTCCCTCCCTTCCACTCTCAAGGGCATGTACCTGGCTTGCAGGTTTGATCCCTGGCCCTGGTGTGTGTGTGGGGTTGGGGGGAGGGAGAGGGACAAATGAGCAGATGAGAAATAGTCATGCTTATGAAGACATAACTATCTAGGGAGTGGGCTAGTGTGCAGGGAAATCTCTGTAAGTATGCTGAGCACCTGTAACAGCTGGGACTGTTGCAGTGAGCATCCTGCTTGCTGTGATAATGAGTTGGGACCTAACTCGATCCCTTGGTTTTACCCTTGCCTCCTCTTCAGTCAACTGGGGTCATTCCCACACCATCTCTAGTTATATCACTTATTATTTTTTAAAATATATTTTTATTGATTTCAAAGAGGGAGGGAGATAGAAACATCAATGATGAGAGGGAATCATTGACTGACTGCCTCCTGCACACCCCCTACTGGGGATTGAGCCTGCAACCCGGGCATGTGCTCTTGACCAGAGTCAAACCTGGGACCTTTCAGTCAACAGGCTGATGCTCTATCCACTGAGCCAAACTGGCTAGGACTCTATCACTTCTTAAGGAGGGCACATGGATGAAGGGAGTTTTATGCCTAAGGACCAAAGCTTAGACATGGTTGGAGCTGGGCACTTTGTTCCCTGCACCTGAATAAACAGGCATTCTTTCCTTTTTCAAGAGGCTGGTGTTGATTGCAGTTTGACCAAACACTGAAGGCAGTTTGTGGGGCACTGGGATGACCTGTTTTCCCAGGCCCTTAATTCTCCTTCTCTGCTGACTTAGGGGAAAGCAGGAACTAAATGGGCAGGGTAATTAGGTCAATGGCTTTCCAGGTGGAGAACAGGTTTCCCCATCCTTGGGGAGGCGCCATTGCCAAGTTGCTGGCTGGAGTCAGCCTTTGTGAGTTGGCAAATGTGAGCCCATTCCAAGCATGATTCTCTTTGCCCTAACATTCCTCCGAGTGGGAACATAAGCACCAATAATGGAGTTACAATAGGCAGCAAACAAACTTGACAATGCTGTTTTCAATCATCTCAAGCACTTCAGCTTCAATAACGAATTATTTCTTCATTAAATAAAATTATATAGGACATAAATAGGCAAAGCTGTTTGCCTACCTAACTATGAAATGATCTAACTAGACTATTATTTCCTATCTCCATCTTGTCCACAAAGTTGTCAAGACAATTTTCATCAACTTAATCTTTCATTTATCCATTAATTCATTAGATAAACATTAACTGTGTTAGACACTGGCCAAAATGTGGGGAATGAAAAACAAAACATGAATTAGGCACAGAGGTCATGGTCATTCAGCAAACGAGCAGAAAGGAGGTATGGGGAGGTAATTAGAGTGCACTGAGGGAGGGTCCTTAGCTCACTCTAAGGGATACTCCAGGGTTTGGACTGCATCTTAAAGGAGGGCAGGCACTAATTAATGAAGAAACAAGGAGAGCACAGTGTAAGCAAAGCAGAGAAGCTTACGTTAGGCCTCGTTGCTAGGTGGAATGTGTATGAGGGATTTGTGAGAATGGAAGCTTGCTTATTTCACTTAGTGCAATGTCCTCAAAGTCCATTCATGTTGCAAAAGGCAGGATTTCCTTTTTTATGTCTGAATAATATTCCACTGTATCCACAGCTGATACACACACACACACACACACACACACACACACACACCACATTGAGAAGGGACTGTTATGCAGCAAGCTGGGAAGTGTCATTTTTCATTCAGATATCATGTGACTGCTTTTCTAAATTAGTTAACTTGTTTTCCATTCTAAGTTTTTCATGCACAGGAGTCAAGCAGATCAATAGCTATAGATGTGTTGTTCCATTAGAAGAAGAATGCCCCAAACAGTTGACAATGTCAGCTATATATCACTGTCATGAGCTGTTTCAAATGGAAAATGGTTTATGTTAATTTTAATAGTGGTTCCCTTTTTTTTGTCTGGTTCATAAAGCTTTTGGAATTTTAGTTCATCAAATGAAAAACATCTGACATTATTATGAATTCAATAGTAAATTTATAGTGGAATTTAAATGGAAGCTTGCTTATTTCACTTAGTGCAATGTTAAAAGGTTCAACATTAAAGATAAAATTATTAATTTTTATAGTGATAACATAAATAGAAACTTTAGTGACTTCAGTGTTATAATGAAAATAATTTTCTTTGCTAAATAAAAACTCTTATGAAAAACAATAGAGTTGGAAAAGATGGTGGTGTTCATAAAACTCATAATTGTGTCCAAATATATTGTGCTACTCTACCAAAATCAAAGTTGCAGTTGCAAAAATTTATACATTTTGAAATGTACACACAGAGTAACCACAGAGTATTTGTGAGGCCATCATACGTTGGATTTTAGAAATGCTTGAATCTTCAAAGAATTATGTTGTAAACCAACTCATATCCTACAATAGTCTTAAGGTTCTGTCTTAAGGTGATAGGAGAAGATTTGACTTTGGGTGATGGACACACAGTGCAATATACAGTTCTTGTAACATAGAAACCCACACCTGAAACCTATATGTTCATCTTGAACAATGTCACCCCAATCAATTTAATTAAAAGAAAAAAAAGGTTCTGTTCTTGTTTTGGGTAACCGAATCCTGTACCTTTCAGTTGCATTTTGTTCACTATCAGTTGAAAGTCTCCAGTCAAAGCATTTAGGAACAGAGCACCATAAAACCTTAGCTTTTAGCTATTTACAACTATTGAAAACAAAACTCATAGGAAGACGTTTTAAATTGATTACTGAAAAAGAAAGGGGGAAATGGAACAAATTTAAGAATGAGAGTTGCTTAAATGTGCACAAGATTTAAACTTGAAATCCTATAAATGCACTTTAGAATATCTCAACTTGTGGAAAGAATCTTCTGATAGAAATTGCTTTTTAAAATTGAATGCATTTATATTTATATTTATTGCCCAGAACAGAACAAAACAAGACTCTCCTTTTTGCACAATCTAAATATGGTGAAATGTTCCAAAGTTTCATGAATAGAGAGAACTATTTGGCAATGAGGTGGCTTGAAGAAATGGTCTCTAAATAGAGGTAAAGAGACTGTACCCGTGACACTGTTGAAACCGGATTCTTTAAGTATTGAAATACAGGAATTTCGAATCAAGAATAACCCTCATGCAGCAGAATTTACCCTGAGCTTCACCGGGTATTTCAGCACCTCTAGAGAGACTATTTTCTTAATAATTTCAACTTTATTAATTATTAAATGCAACTTTGAAGACAATTTCTGGCAGTTTTATGAAAGAATTAAAATCAATACATCATGCCTGGCTGGTGTAGCTCAGAGGACTGGGCTTTGTTCCATGCAATAAAAGGTCACAGGTTCAATTCCTGGCCAGGGCACATGCCAGGGTTGCTGGCTTGATCCCCAGTAGGGGGTATGGAGGAGGCAGCTGATTGTTTCTCTCATGGATGTTTCTATCTCTCTCTTCCTCTCTCTTCTTCTCTAAAATAAGTAAAAAGATATTTAAAGAAATAAAAAATAATAATACATCATATTGCAAAACTACATTCTTCAGAGAAATGATAGTGAGACAGATTTAGAGACCAGTACTGAAACTGTTTAAATTAGCCAACTATAATTATTCTGCTCATGTCTGTTATATTTTTAATGTTTAATCAATTCAAGGAAGTTTTTTCCTTTCTCACATTTTACTTAGTGTGCACAGATACATGCTATTTTTAAGAGAATTTTATTTTTGAAAATAGTTTTTGTATAGGACTATTTTAAAGGTCTTTCAATAAAATAAAACCAATTTATTAGTCAAGTAAAGATTTCATATAACTATATCATCCATATCTATATCTATACCCATTTATATCATCTATATCTACATGTTTAATTATTTTTGGTGCCCTCTTCATTTTCAAAAGTGTCCCGGTTTGGAAGATTAATTATATGGTCACACTCTTTATAAAAGACAATGTGAAAAAATGGTTTTCTCCCTGAAATTGTTAGAGAAGAAGGAGGAGAGAAGAGAAACCCATGTGATATGGTGGAATAGTTAAAACACTGCTGGGAAAAGGGCTTGGTAATGTCCAGTTCTCCTTCACCTGCATGTTGGCCTCAGGTGAAATGTTCTTGGTGATCTCAACCCTGGAACCACAGAGAAGGTTTGTTCCATGTTTGGGTTGACGACAAGGCTGAGATAAAAACCTGCATTAAAAGATAGAATTGTGGATGGGGATTCACTGGAGGAAGATTTGGGAACCAGAGGTGTCTGGGAATTCACAGCGGCCTTGGGAAGGTGTTGGACACCCTCAGACAGGGAACAGGGATTTCATCCAAGCCCTGTGCAAGCCCTAAAGAGCAGGGAGACCCCAGGGACACCTCCGTCACAAGTTCCTTAGGGTCTGAGTGCTTTCTATGACCTGCAGTCCCCTTGGCGAGCAGTAGAGCGTAATGAGGCTTGGGAGCTGACTAGCCAGGTACTAGTCCAGCTCTCTCAGTAGAGAACTGACATGACTTAGACCTAGAGGGGAATCAGACTTAGTCCTAGTGGCCTATGCTTCTCCCGTAAAATACCTATTATCTCTGAGGTTCACCTCACTTCCAACTCAAGGTGATTACCAATCAAGAAAATCGGTCTTCTCTCGTCTCTTCATCTACTTTCCACTAGATGGCGCTGTTTGTCACACTACAACAGTGGGGCTCCAGGTCCCCAACTGTTAAGACACAAAATTCAGCAGTGCCTTAGACCTTTTGACCCTGCTTTTCTGAGGACTATGTTAAAGTGCTTTTGTCCCCTGCTGCCAGGACACAACACTCTGCAACTCTCCCTCTGCCTGCCCTGTAACTATTAACATTCCTTAAAGTTCTATTCTGGGGCCCCTTTTGTGATTGATACAATTCCCTGGTTTCAGTGACTGCTAGCTTGATGTTGACCTTCCTCAAATTTTTATGTCCCAAGTCTCCCTTCTGTGTTCCAGCCACATAGCCAACTGCCCAGTGGACACCTATGTATGACACAGACACCTTAAGCTGAACTCACCTGCTCCTCTTTTCCTGTTCTCGTTCATTGTATATGGCCACACCATCCACCCAGAGGTCCAAACAGGACTCACATAATTTCCCACAACAGTTTCCCTTCTTCACCCCACACAATACAGTATACTGATACCCCGCAAATTCACCCACTTCTCTGTGCTACTATCCTCATCCAAACTCCATGGTCTCTTATCTGGACAATGAAAACAGACTCTCAAATTGCCTCCTGAGTTTTCCTCCACCCGTTCTCACATTGTAGACACCCATGCACATGATATGCATACACATGTGCATATATGTATACATATATATTCTTTATGAAGAGACATTTATATACTGTCTGCTCCTTACCCCATTGTAAGGTCCATGAGGGCAGAGGTCCTGTCCCTTCTGTTGTGTGCTGAATCTCCAGTGCCCTCAACAGCACCTGAAGTAGAGTGCTCAGTAACTATTTGTGGAAGGGATGAATTCACTGTTGAACTAATAATCGTGGCTGGAGGAATACTGTATAGTGGTTATCCTAGATATTGGTTGTTTATGCTACTGAGAGGGTTGGGGGTGCTCTGAGAGACATCATCAAATGTTACTTAGCATCCTCCTCACTTTGATAACACACATGAGGTCTGTTTTCTGGGCTAATGTTATATGTGGGTGAGTTGGGCATTCATCCAGGAGTGATCCAACAGGTGAACTGAGGACTTAGAGTCTTTTTATCTTCCAAATCTTTTTCTGGCACTGTGCCTTGCATTCCAATAATTGTACCACTCCTCATGGAACTTCTGTCAAGTTATTTTAAAGCTTTATCTAATGGGAGAGGCAACCCATTAGCTAGAAGATACATAAGCCTGGGCTAGTGTATCTGACCATTTCATTATCATTCTCCGATGTCTTAAAGATGCTGGTTTGGATGAGGGTGTGTATATAATGAACTTGAATAGGCTGGGGGGAGTGTGGGAAAGCTGGGCATTTGGAAATTTGTCAGGATCCTTGAAAATGAGAAAGTCATTTCTAAGAATAGATGGGGCAGAGAAGAAAACCTTATATTTTTTAATTTTGCTTGGGTCAGTTCTGCTCATAAGATAATGCTTTCAAAATCTGTGGACTTATGTATTTTATCAGTTCTAGGAATTTCTCAGCTATTGGCTCTTTTTTCTCATTCATTTTCTGCTTTTGAGACTTAAAATAGACATATAACTTCTTATTCTATCTTTCATATCTATTAATCTTTCTATTTCCTTATATCTCTATACCTCATTCTCAGCTACTTTTTTGTATCTATCTTTTATCTAACTAATTCTTTCTTCAACAGTGTTTAACCTTCTATTCAATTTTTAATTTCAATACTTATATATTTAATCTCTAAAATTTCTGTTTGGTTCCTTTTCAAGTATGCCTGGTCATATATGATGGTCTTACTACTTGTTCATTTTTGGGACTCAAACTTTAAAAAAAACCATTTTACACATGATTATTTTATATGCTGTATATGATGATTCCAATAGCTGAAAATCTTGGGTTCTAAATCTGTTGTTTTGGTTTCTGCAGGCCTTTTTCATGATGGCTCATTTCCTTGTATGTCTAGTGATAATTTTTAGTTGGTTGATAATAATCTGGGGGAATACTGGAGGCATTTATTCTCAAATGATTTGCATTTTCCTTTGCTGAGAACCAGGGGGTGCTACTGATCTGTAATTGGTCCATAATCCTTTCAGAGCCCAGAGCTTTATGTGGAAGCCTAGGAATGAGATTTTCCACATTTTGAGTTTGATTAGCCTTTAAAGCTCATATTTCAGCTCACAAGTTAGTTTTTAAAATAGATTCTGAAGCTGTTGTCCAGTACGATAGCCACCAACCATATGTGCTTAGCGAAATTAAGCATTTCCAAGGCCCAGCTTGTAGCTAGTGGCAACTGCATTGAGCAGCAGAGATGTAGAATGTTATCATCACTGCAGACATTTCTGTTGAACAATGCTGCTCTTGAACACCACCTTTTTATCATGGGAGTCCAACAATACATTCAAAAGCATGCTTTATAGAAATGAGCTGTTTCATAGAGGAAGGGACCTTCCTGTCAGAGGAGTAAGACAAAGCTCCATGCATCTTCCTCTGACACCAATGCTATAAACAATGGAGAACACAGTAGGGCTTTTTAATAGGAGATGGGGTATGGTCAGCCTGCTTATTAAGAATTACTAAGACAGCACCGGGGCAAATATCAGAGAGGAGGAAGATTAGAAGCAAGAAATACAGCCAGGAGGGTATTGCAGTGTTCTCGGTGAGAAATGCTAAAGACTTGAACTCAGTCAGTGAGAATGGAGATGGGGAGCAGAAAAGAATCATAATATTTAAACAAGGGTTCCCATTGTCAGAATATTTGGGATAGAAGAGAAAGAGGGAGAGGAGAGTGGAACATGAGTCAGGTTTCTGGTTGAGTCAGTAGCCAGATGGTGATGTCATTAATCAGAGAAGGCACTGCTGGAGAAGGAACAAATTTAGGGGAGAAGATGAGCTCAGCTTGGGACATTTTGTGTTCAAGGTGCTCAGCCTCACATGGTGTTGTTTGAGGTACTCTTGGGCCACCTAGAAAGACCTACAGGTCACCCTGTGCTGAGCCAAAGGGAGCCCCAGCCACCAAGAAGTGCAGATGAGGAGGGGAGTGAAAACCTACTCTGACTCTTCCCTCCATCCTGTGATATGTAAGCCCCTTGGCACTGAGGAAAGCTGGGAGACAGCTCCAGGACCCATCCTGTGATGAACACCATCATCTCTTGCTTCTAAGTATATTCATCTTGGATTTCACAGGTTCACCTTTTTCTGGACCTCATGTTGCATTGTGTTACTCTGATTTACACCCCATATAGTTCAGGGTGGGGAGACAAAAATATTTGGCAGAGTGGCTTGCAATGGCCAGGGCACTGGGTTTTAGCAAGTAGGAGCAATGTTCTGCCCAAGAGCACCCCCATCTGCGTGAGCATCATCTACAGGTGAGACCAGTGAGCTCCACCCACTTACCTGACATAGCTCTTTCAGCACTAGATGTGTTGGTTGGGATGGTGCCCATCTTGATGGAGCTTCCTTAGAACCTTCTCCAGGTTCAGCAAAATGCACATGAAAGGAAACAATCCTGAGACAGTTGACATCTGTTGAGAATCTATTGTTTATCCTGTTTACCAGCTGCATGTCAGGTGCTTCCTTCTGTGTTTATCTGCAGCACAGATAGGGACTATCAAGTAGGGGCTGGTACCTTGATCCTCACTTTGCTTCTTGGACTTTTGCTAATTGCTCTTTGCTTCCTCCCCAACCCCATCCCTGCCAACCCTTTCAGCTTGTCATACCAAATGACTGCCTTCCTAGCGTTGTGCCCCAGATTCCAGCACCGTTTGCCACATCATCACAACTCACTGATGAAAATCATGTCTTTTATGTCAGTGACCTGCATGGCCTGGGCAGAATCCCGAGAAAGGCTGGATAAGGGTTGTCTTGTCACGAGAAGCCTTATCACTCATTCTAAGAATTCTAGATGCCTCTTGTGCATGAGAATCTCCCGAGAGCCTTGTTAAAATCAGATTCTGAGGCCCCATATCTCTAGGTTCTGATTTATTATCTAAGGCGGGGCTCAAGAATAAGCATTTTGAAACAAGCACCTCAGGTGATTCTGAAGCAGTTTTCCAGGCTCCCACATTGAGAAGCTGTGTTAGCCCCACAGAGCAGTCCATCCTCACAGACCCCTTGTGTAGGCCCCCAGCTTCCCTGCTCTCTGCCCATGTCTAAGAGAGGTACTCTACACCAAGCCCACCACCAGGAGGCTGTCTCTTAGCCCCTGCGGACCTTCTGTCATCCAGACCAACGTCTTTCCACTTCAGCTCTGCTTTCAAGCTCCAGGTTCTAGTTCCTCCTCAGAGAGCAATGCTATGATACCCTCACCTCTCAGATGAGACCCACCCCTGCATGTGGGGGAGGGCTCAGCCTCACCTGCAGTGCAGGCTCTGGAGTGGCAGAAGCCTTCATCGTGGAGCAATCACACCAGAGTCACCAGGATGGGACAATAGGGACAGAAGGACACTCCCTTCTAGCCCCGGAGGATGACTGGGGTTTCTCAGGCAGCATCAGGGTGGGGTGGAAGCTATTTCTGGCTCAGGAAAGCAAGATTAGTGAAAGGGCCAGGTGTGTCTGGGACACAGGGAATTGCTTGTGTGTGTGGAAGGGTATGGAATGAGGCCACAGACCAGGAGTGGTCCTGGACAGTCACTGACTGGCAAGGGAGGTGCTTGTACAGATCAGCATGCTGAGAAAAAGGGGGAGACAGACTGACATAGGGAGGGGACCCACTAAGACAGAAGCGCCGACTGGAGGCTGTGGCAATAGTGCAGAAGGAAGATGCTAAGGCTCAGACCAGGGCAGTGTGGAAGGAAAACCAGCGTGGAGGAAATCCTTGAATTAAGTTTTGGATGTAGACAGTTGTCTTCTGGCCAGAGGTCAGCTCTGTAACATGCAATCATGTAGGGAAACATTTTTTTTTCATAAGAGTAAACAACCGGTAAATACAACTGTGTAAACAAGCAAGTGTTGTGTGTGTGGAGGAGGCTTGGGCTGGAAGGTGAAGTCCAAATCAGCGAAGGCACAGTTAGACAATTGAAATGTAAAATAATTTCATTCTGAAACTTGGGTCTTTTTCATCAAATGTGGGGCACAAAATTAGGCTACTTTTTTCTTTCTGTATATAAATTAAAGGACTTTGTTGTTAGCTTACTTATTAGTTGGATGTCTTTCTTCCCTTCCTCAAGCACTCCCTCCCATGATCATTTGAAAACCTGCAGGATGTTTAGGAATCATTGCTGATTACTATACTATTGAGGGGAAAAATGAAAAGGCAGCTAAGCCTGTAGAGGAGCCCCATTCTATCACCATGACCATGGGCCCCGTGGAAATACAGATGTCTTGGGTGCCTAATGCTGTAGGTGACCTGGGCATGGAAAACACCAGCCAGGTTACTCTGCAGGATAGGTTATCCCTGTCCACTGAAGCGAAGATCTTTGGTGACCTAAGCCTGCAGCTATCACTGCTGTGTGACAGGGTGTTGGGGGTAGGGTGGCAGATGTCTTTGCCCCATTATTCTTCTCAGTTGTGTTGACCACACCACCACAGGTCTTGACTCTCTTCAGTTACACTGCCATTCTGTGGCCATTGTTGGTGTGTGTCAATTTACATACACTCACAGCCATTTTTCTAAAAGTTGCCACAGGATAGTTAGGTCTGGACCTGCCCTTTCTCCCAAACTTCCATGTCTCAGCCTTTGAAGCAGAGGATGACCATCCTTCTCTTGGATTTAGGGCTTGGTTATGTTTCTTGTCTGCACTCAAGTTGTCAGACATCAATCCAAACAATGTTGGTGAAAATCAGAAATTGCTGGCACACTGCAGCCCTCAAAGTGTGTCTTCCCTCCAAAGAGTTGCCCTCAGTGCTTGGTGCTGAGTTCTATCAGTTGACATAACCAGTCAGCAAGTAGTTCTCTGGCTAAGATTAGGTAACCCCTGGTGCTCAGGGACTCAGGCCCGCCCGCAAGGATTCACAGGTGACAGGAGTGTAATTAAGTGAAGAATGTCCTCAGAAGGGCAATAATTAGAATGATATTTTTAAATGGGAGGAGTGGGTTAGAGAGAGGGTGAATGAGTTGGTAAAGTCTTATGCAGGAGGTAGATTCTGAACAACTCAGAAATTCAGATCATATTTAATAAACATGTACTGCTAACAGCCTGTCACTTCCCCATACATTATTTTTGTTGTAAGAAATAGAATTCATACTTAGGTACATGCTGCATGGCAGGGAGAAACAATAATTCTTTAAAATCAACAGGTTTCCCCAAGGCACTATAAACCTAAGTCTTCCATTACAAAATTGTAGCCCAGTGGTTCTCAACCTTCCTAATGCCACGACCCTTTAATACAGTTCCTCATGTTGTGGTGACCCCCAATCATAAAGCTATTTTCGTTGCTACTTCATAACTGTAATTTTGCTACTGTTATGAATCGTAATGTAAATATCTGATACGCAGGATGTATTTTCATTGTTACAAATTGAACATAATTAAAGCATAGTGATTAATCACAAAAACAATATGTAATTATATATGTGTTTTCTGATGGTCGTGCGACCCCTGTGAAAGGGTCATTCGACCGCCCAAAGGGGTCACGACCCACAGGTTGAGAACCACTGTTGTAGCCTAAAGAGCATACATGATTGCCTCATACATTATTTAAGTTGAAACAATCAAATCTGTGACTATTTCATTTCTGTGGCCCAGAAAATGTTATTTAATTGTAGTTGAGCATTTTGATCCAAATGTGGCACCCAGGACATTGAGAACCTGCAGTCGGTGTGATTTAGGAATGATGCTGTTCCAGATGACATGGTCGCCATGTAATCTCTTAACTCCCATTGATGCAAAAGGGTATTTTCGAGATCTTGGGAATAGTATCATTGTAATTAGTACAAGTGCATCATATAGTTCTCACGGCCAATGGGACTTTAGCACATACCTTTGCCCTTTTATTCCTTATATTTCTCTGGGTAAGACAGAAGATATCCTACACAGATACAGGACTCCACCATCCCTTTTGTTTTTATTTTTTGCAGAAATTGACAAGCAGATTTTTTTTTTAAAAAATCATGCCTTTTAGTTAGAGACTCAGGGGCTGCTTATCCCCAGCCTTTACTTACAACTTCGCCAAAGCCCTGACGGTCTCTTTCACAGGTTTGAAAATACTCCCCATTGATATGTTAATTCACTCATCAAGGTGGGCTTGGGAGTGTGCGGGTGTGAGGGAGGGAAGGTGGGGGTATCTAGAGAAGGCCACATATACTGTAGGAAAGATTCCACTTGGCACAACTTTATCAGACGAACCAGCTGAGGTACATTTCACTTCAAAAAGAATGATGAGAAGAAAAAAAAAAAGGAATGGTAAAAAGGTTCATTTCTCTTTGGGACCTGAATGTTGGGCGTTCATCAGTAAGAGAATGCTGATTAAGAAAAGTGATATTACCAGGTAGAGTCCTGGGCTGTGTGTCCCAGGAGCAGTGGTGATTTGGGAGGTGGAAAGGAAAAGTCTTGGATGAAATTTGCCTATCCTGCAGTTTTTTTCTTTCACCCCTCCCTGTACTCATTCTGGAGATTAGGGTTGTTTGAGATTAAAAAGATTGTCTCCACAATAAATGGAAATGATCTTAAACCCAGTATGAAAGAATTTGCTAAAGTGTTGCTATTATGAATAACACTGTGTACCTCTAAGGGCGTGTCTGCAAATCAGGTGGTATAAATGCTGGCTTCTAGATGATGTTTGAAAATGAGGATGATTGAAAAAACCAGGAAAATAACAATGGTAACAATAGCAGCAACAGTAAACCCATCACCCTCTTGCTGGTTAAGGACCAGCTTATATTTGTAGTGTTTCCATAAATGTTCTCGAGCCGACCTTGGGAGTAATAGAATCTCCTTATAACATAAACCCTTGGTATATAGTAAGCACTCAGTGCATGCTAATCAACTGAATGAATTAAAATCTAAATCCTCATGGTTGGGGATGTGTAAGGTTGCATCATGAATATGGCATTTAATGAGGTCTTTCAACCTTGACATCTTGGTTAAGTCACCGGTCAATTCAATTGTCCTCCCATTCAATTATCATGTGAACAATATGGCACCCTGTTATGCCTCACACCAAGCCTGCCATTACAGAATGTCAGAACTGAGAGT
Organism: Myotis lucifugus; assembly: GCF_000147115.1. Lineage (NCBI taxonomy): Eukaryota > Metazoa > Chordata > Mammalia > Chiroptera > Vespertilionidae > Myotis > Myotis lucifugus. Next base: position 6,183,208 of record NW_005871084.1, read on the forward strand.
TCCTTTTGTCCAACCCTTAATTTTCACAGGTAATGAAACAGAGGTATAGTTTTAATCCTTTTGAAGACATGTTAATCCAGATCCCTCGTGACTTTAATGAATAGGTGCTGATCTTCACTGATGACTCTGAGCTGGGGCTTTAGGGATTAGTTTGCACAACTCCATCTATAATGGTGTATTTGTAACTTGGGTAGTCTCCCACTGCCCCTTTTGGTGAACCCTCCCAACTTTTGAATTTCCATGGCCAAACAAATATATCTACAAGGATAGAATTATAGAAATCTGTATAGGACTGTGGGAAATATACACATGTGCAAGAGGGGTTTCCTTTCTCTCTAACATATTTCTAGGTCTAAACTTTTATGGCCTTTTGAAATTTTGGGGCTATGCCTTAGGCTTACATAAAGAGAGTACTACTGCCTAAATGAGAATGGATTAAAGTCCTCAACAATTTCTCCCCTGTATATCACCTCCAGAGAAAAAAGTCTGTGGGCTGAGGTAGTGGTGGGATGCATAGGGAGAATGTTGTGTTCAGATTTGGAATCACATTGAGACAGGTTATGGCTTCTAGTCTTGCTTGTCATGGACTGGATTCCATTTTCACTTTACTGCATATTTTAAGTCCATCCCTGCTCACTAAAGTCACATGCCTTCTTGAAAAAGTCTTCACCAGTATCTTAAAATTAATGTGTCCTCACCCACATCCTCAGTATCTAAGTGGTGAACAATATCCAATAAAATGGCCCAATTATGCTTTATCCAGCTGTTAGCTTACAAATTGGGCTTCCCTTAGTCACTACATCAGTTATTTATGTATTGAACATGTTAAAATGTGTTTTTTTATGGAGATGCTTTTCCAGCCCCTTTTTGATCCTCAGATGGATTTAGCCATATCTTCAGCTCATGGCTTATCACAGTTTTTTCTATTATGTGAGTTTCACCTAACAGTTGATTTTGAAACTGACCTCTATGGAATCTCTAAGCAGTCTTTTATTACTTATTTGATAGTATTTATATTAAATTAAAAATGAAAGTTAAGACTCAGGTTAATTAGAATAATTCTAAAGACTTTCCTTTGAAATGAGATGACTAAGTTTTAAATGTTTTGTAGACTGGTGGTTTTAAGCATTTAAGGTACATTTATGCATCTTCTGACATATGTTTTTTGTTTTTTTTCACAAAAGGAACATCAAGTTTCAGGATTATTTGCATTTATATAATAAAAACTTATTTTTAAAGATAAGCTTCTAAGTACAGCTTCAGATTTACCATCTGCTTCCCTCTCCTCTACTTGTTGTCAAGTTCGCTGTAGAGAACACCAGAGACTGCAACATATCAACCATAACTGCCCATAATTTTTACATTCTTTGAGTTGTGTTTTCACACATCCAGAGCTTCTGTTTTAAGTTAAACTTTTGCTTTAAACTTCCATGTATTAGCCATTTATCTAAATTCAGATTCAAAATTTTAAATATCAAAGCATTTTGTTTCCAAAAGCTACTTGAAAAATGATGCTAAAGTTGCAAAAATTATGTTTTTAAAAATGTTTTGCTATATTTGAGAAACTCACTGTAGAAGGAATAGACATTAAACTAAAGACCCATTTGACTGAACATAATTTTGGTGGGAAGATGAACTGATTTGTAGGAGTTTATGATTTTTGGTGTCAATTAAAGCAACTTAAAATTAATAGTAATTGATACTCTACTTTTGAAAGAGACAACTCACTAAAAAAAAAAAAAAGAATAAAACCCAGAACTATCTGTGGAAATTTATAGGGACTTATTGAAGGGAGAGGGCCTTGCTTTTGTACACTATGTCCTTCTTGTATATAGTAGTATCAATTACATAAAAGGATTGGATTTTCCAAATTACTTACTACTCACAACATTCTTTGTTCTGTGAGTCTTCATGAGCAAGCATGGTGTTAGCTCGCACATAAAAGCTAGACTTGGCTGATTTTGATTCCACACTTGTGTTCTGCAGGTTAAATCTAATGGAGCATGGAAAGACCTTGGAATTCACACAAGTTTTAAAAATTTTTTTTGGTTTCTTTTTTCCTGTGGAATAAAATAGATGTTTATAAGAAATTCAGCCAAGAAAACTCCCCAGTTAATTTGTACTCATTTGTATTTTAATATAATGTCTCTGTACATTAATCTTCAGTACTTGTTTTTGAATCACTTTTCCAGTAGTGGTAGGAGTTTGCAACAGCACTTTGTTCTTAATGGCTTCTCCTGGTACATGGGACACTCTTAGATTCGAACAGAGCCAATGTCTCAGAAAATGACCATCTTTCTCTTAAAAAAATCAGATAAGAGGTTGAAAGAAAAATAGAGATAATCTATGCTCAACCATGTTTTTTTTCTAATAGTTTACAGTTTTAAGAATGGCTTTCGAGAATATCCTATATAATAAAAGAGTAATATGCAAATTTACCCTAACAGCAGAATGACACTGGACCAGTCACTATGAGGCGCACTGACCCCCTCTTGGTTCCTTTCCCAGGCCGGCAGGCTCCTATCGCCTGGTGGTTACCCTCTATGGGGGCGGGGCAGGCAAGCGGGTAAGAACAGCTGATCTCTGGGTCCCTTCCCCCAGCCATCAGGCACCCATCACCTGATGGTGAACAGGAACCGGGGGTGGGTGGCGGCGGGGGGCGGGGCTGGCTGCGGGCAGCTGGGGAAGATGGCCCTGATCGCAGGCCAGGCCTAGGGGCTGTACCTGTGCACAAATTTTGTGCACCGGGCTTCTAGTCAACTAATAAATATAAGTGGGATACTGATTAGAAAATCATTGTTTTGAAACAGTTATTGAAATAATAATCCAAGCAAGAATCATTAATGGGTGCTAAATTTGAAAATGCTTGATAAAGACAAGAATATTTACAGCCTCAAAATATCTTTACAATGGATAAGCCTGGAGGACACCACCCAACTGTTAGTAGTGGAAAAACAGCACCAGGCATTAGCAATGAGTCAGGTCGGATGTCAGTTCAGCAACCTCTATACTTGAGTTGGGCTTGAAAGCAATGTCTCTAATTCTTAAAAAACAAACAAACAGCTTTATTGGGATGAAATTCACATGAGATCAAATTCACCCTTTTAAAGTTTATGATTTAGTGTTTTTTAAGTCTATTTACAGAGTTGTGCAACCATCATCATGATTACTTTAGAACATTTTTATCATCCTTAAAAGAAACTGTACACATTAGCAATCAATCCCATTCTCCCCTCCCCCTTATCCTGGCATCCACTAATCTACCCTCTGTCTCTATGAATTTATCTATTCTAGAATTTCATGTAAGTGGACTGATACAATATGTAGCCTTTTGTGACTTGCTTCTTTCACTTAGCATGTTTTCAAGGTTCATACATGCTTTAATATGGATAGATATTTCATCAAGTAACATTTCATTATATGAATAGACCATATTTTGCTATCTAATTATTAGCTAATAGACATCTGGATTGCTTATACTTTTTGGCTATTAGGAATAGTACCTCTATAGACATTCTTATACAAGGTTTTGTGTGGGCATATGTTTTTATTTTTCTTGAGTATATTCCTAGGAGTGAAATTGCTGGTAATATGGTAACTCTATGCTTAGCATTTTGGGGAACTGCCAGACTACTTCCAAAGAAGCTGCATCAATTTATATTTCCACCTGCTATGTATGAGGGTTCAATTTTTCCAACACTTGTTATTGTCTCTGATTTTAATTATAGCCATCTTAGGGGTGTGAAGTGGTGGTTGTAATTATGTAATCATTGTGATTTTGATTTGCATTTCCCTAATGACTATCTATGTTGAATATATTTTAATGTGATTATTGGCCAACTGTATCTCTTTTAGAGAACTTTCTATTGAAATCATTTTTCCACTTTAAAATTGGGTTATTTATCATTTTATGGTTGAGTAGTAATATGTATTCTGAATACAAACCCCTTATCAGATAAATGATTTGGAAGTATCTTCTCCCACTTTGTGGGTTGTCTTCAATTTCTTGATGGTGTCCTTTGCTGCACAAAAGTTTTTAATTTTGATGAATTCCAAATTAGCTATTTTTTTCTTTTGGTGCTGTATTTTAGTGTCATATCTATGAAACCATTGCCTAACTCAAGGTCACAAATATTTATTTCTATGTTTTCTTATAAGAATATTTTTTTTTGTTTTAGCTCTTACATTTAGGTCATTGATCAATTTTGAGTTTATTTTCATGTATGGTGACAGGCATGTCCAACTTTATTCTTTTGTTTGTGTAATCAAGACAGTGAGGTACTGACATCACAATAGGTAGATAGATCAATGAAATAGAATTAAGACCCCAGAATAAACTCATATTTATGGTCAATTGATTTCTGATGAGGTATCAAGAAAATTCGATGGGAAAAGAATAGCTTATTAACAAAGAGTGCTGGGACAACTGATATATTTTTTATTGTCCTTGAGGATATATTAACATTTTAGGTAGATAAATGCTGTAAGGGACAAATCTTAATGTTATCATTGCTTGGGATATAGAAATGAGTTAATATTAATGTAACAAATAAATGGGTAAAGAAAGGAGAATCGATACTCTGGGTGTAATTTTAACTAATAATAATGATCTAATTGGTACGATGGAAGCCATAGAAATTTGAAGACAAAATTTAGAGTTCAAAGGTGAGGATTTCAAGGACTATTGAAGTATATACCTTAGACTTTATATATATAAAGTCTTGCTCTGAGACATTAAGAGGGATTATGCTCAAGAGGACTAAAAATAAAATTTGGACTTAATAATAACCAGGGGATCTAGATGAGAGGAAAAAGAACACAATATTTAAAGGAACATGAACAGCTACAAAAGGGCTTGCTCATCAGCTCAGATTTTAAAACATCACATGCAGCAGACAGAGGCAGTTTATAAGAAAAATTCCAAGAAGTCTAATGTTAGAATGAAGTAGAGCTTGAAGACATGAGAGAAGAATGAGGCTGAGGTGCATTCCCACAAAAAGTACAGAAAAATTATAAGGTAGTTTGTTTGCCTTTAGGAAAGAAAGCAGTGGGCCATTGAGTCACCGAGTTTTCTAAGAACAAGTCAGGCCTAATATATAAAGAGGTGGGCGGATACTTTTGGAAGTGATAGAGATATTTGTGTAATAGATTGTGGTGATGGTTTGGTGAGTGTGTACTTATCTCCATGCAACTTATTTCATCAATTTGTTCACATAAACATGTACAGTTTGTATGTCAATCATACATCAGCATGCTGTCCCTCTTGGGAGCATGCCCATGCCTTTTCCTTCCACTATTCCTCCCCCCAGGTGTGTCACCCCTGCCTTTCTCTTTCCTAAGCTCCAAGGGCCCTTATTCTGTCTCTATAGCATGTTTCTTGAGCCCAGGCAACTCAGCTGGCTCACTTCTACTACTTCTATGACTTTCTAAATAAATTTTCTCTCTAAAAAAATCATACCTCAATAAAGTGGTTGGAAAATGAATGAATGAATGAATAAAGAAAGAAAGAAAGAAAGAACAACAGTGAGAAAAAAAGAACAAGTCAGTTAAAAAACAATCAGATTTCTTATCATAATCATATTTTTTGATTTATTAAGTAGAGGGTGAACGTATCTTGACTTCAGAAAGGCAATTGGTCAAGTCTCTCATGAAACCATGGGAAAAACAAAAACCCAATCCCTTTGCTACCAACTGTGATTTGTTGCCTCCTTCTTTGCCACCCTAAGTTCTGTTAGCCCCCTTCTTTTCATGGTTCCAGAATTTAAAACTGATATATAACTGTGCAATTTTAAAAACTATTATCTGGTTTTGAAGAAACCAGAAGGCTCAGTAAGTTTTGGTGAAGAAATTGAGACTCAATAAGTTTTACTGACTAGGTCAATGTTGTACAATAAAGAAATCTATCAGAAAATTTTCTGCAGAAGTCCTGAATCTTCCCTTATGTTTCAGCATAATTCTTATTCTGAATATATATTATATATATGAATATATATGTATATATAATATAATATATAATATATAATATATAATATATAATATATATATTATATGTATTTTTTTCCCTTTTCTTGGGGTTTTATGCACAACCATATGCCCTTAAATTTATGGGATGTTGCCTGTGGTTCTCACACTATCTGAAATAAGGACATTCACTGGAAACAAATAAAATTAGGCAAATACCTTGACGTGGCACACAGTTCTTTATTCTTTCCTCAATAGTCCTGGGTAACTGGATTAAATTTCATAAGAATTGCTTCTCCTTGAAAATTTCTCCTTTATTTTTGGCCAGTGTTTAAACTATGGACACCCACCTGGGATGACTGGGGCTACCAGTTCTCTTTGTAGGAAAAAAGAGATCCAAGATTCCACACTTGCCAGTCATTTTTTCTCAATCCTAGCTTTATTTCCTCTTTAAAAGCATGGCCCTCCTCAAGGACTCCTGTCATTGTCATCAGCAGCCATGGCCAAAGCCATTCCAAAGGCCCAATCAGAGTTAATAAGAAGGGTAGAGACAAGAACTCAAGTTCTTTTACTTCTGATGCCAATTTTCCAGTGAACCTAAAAATGCTCTAAAAAGGTAAAATCAATTAAAAAAGGAAAAGAAAACAAAGGATGCACAAAATGTTCATACTTCTTCAACACAGCTGAGTAAGCACTAGGAAGTGCTACCTGTCACAGTGTGTTTATCACTAACATCTCCAGAAATAGAGAGAGAGGTGGTCTGGACTGTGGGAGAATAGAGGTTTACAGGAAGAGATGTGCAAGGACCAGAGAGACTCCATTTTCTTGCCTGGATGTGTCAAGGAGCTACTCTCTGTCCTCTCCATCTTTCCCTCCCCCAACAAGGTCCTCCTCCCTCCACTTTCAATAAAGCCATCAGTCAAAGCCTATCATTCTGTTTGGGTACTCACACCGATGCCTGGTGTAAAGTTTTTCTAAAGTTCAATATATACCCCAAGCACACTGGTACACAGGTGATGATGGAGTGATTGCTGTCCCAGGAACCCTCATGGTAGAAGGGACAACCAGCTGGGCATTAGCCAGAGGAACTTGCCACATGGGTGACCTCCATGTGCACTGTTTTATTTTAGTCTCATTTTGTATGACAGATAAAAGAACTTTCCGAGGCTTGGCTTCTAAGTTTTGCAATGGCATATCCTACATAAGTCGTTGCTGGGTGCCACTGGAGAAATTCCATGCTTGGATGTAGAGAATTGCATCAGGATGAGAGAGCCACAGGGAAAAATACAAGAAAGGTAGGCTGCAACTTGTCCTTGGTGTTCCCTTAAAAAAACTCATAGAATTAGGGGGTCACACCCTGTCCCCACCCTGTGGTGAGAGACTAGTTGAAGGATGTCCAAAACCTGACTTGAAAAAAACATAGACAGTTTAAGTTGTGCAAAGTAGTGATTTATGTTGGAGGAATTATAAAGAATGCTGATCTTTTTCATTGCTGTTTCTTCAGAGAGAGGTTCAGTTACCAGGTTTTAAGAGAGGAAAACTCTTAGTAAATAATAGTGGAAAGGCAGGCCCTTCTATGCATTCCTGGTAGGATTGCTCTGGAGTATATTTGACAGGATGTAGTTAAGCATGAAAACGTTCATCCATGTTATCCATTGACTCAGCATCTAGATATCTGTGCTAAGGAGACCACCTGAGATTCAGATAAAAAGGCTGAACACAAAGATTTTTAAAATTTATTTTTATTTAAAAAATATTTTTTATTGATTTCAGAATGGGAAGGAGAGGGAGAGAGAGAGAGAGAGATATCAATGATGAGTGAGAATCTTCGATTGGCTGCCCCCTCACTGGGGATCCAGTGGCAATTCAATGGCATAGTTTTGCTGTTTGGCTGCAAAATGAACAAAATGACTTTTACATATCTCAAAAATTCTCAAGGATGTGTTATTTTCCTTAACAAAATATGAAGCATGTTCTGAAAAGAAGCCAATGTTGTCCTATGATAAGGCAAATTTTACAGGTGAATTAATTCCCCTGAAATAGCTTTGAGAGAGAGAGAGAAAGAGAAAGAGAAGACACGGGGAAATGAGTGGGGTGGTACTACATGATAGGAAATGAGGAGATGAGAAGTCAGAGATAAAGAGAAGAACCAGGGAGAAAGGGCAAGAGGGGAGATAATTTGTTCGTTTGTTAGGTTTTGTATGAGACGCCAGGAGAAAAAGTAGTTACTGGTGAAGACACTGAGCGAACTGTCCTAGTAGCCCTGAAGTTGTAGTTCCGATTGGATCAGTAGATAATAGAGGCGTAGACAATAGGTTGCAATACCTGCCGTCTTCTCTCTCAGCTACATTGTGTTTTGCACTTGGCTCTGACCCTAGAGCACTTAATCCATTTGCTGGGAGTGGATTGGGACACACTGAAAAGAATTCCTCTTGGGTTTTGTGTATTTCACTTACAAACTATGACTCATGGGGTTTCACAGTGCTGAAAGTTGTTTAGGGGGAATCAGGATCAGAGAAAGGAAATCTGGCCTTTCTAGCAGTCCTTTATAAAGGCCTCCTCTGTGACCTGCTTTACAAGCCAGCTGTGGAATAGCTCCTAAAGAGAGGTTGTCTAAAAGAGACACCCCAGACATAGAGACAATTAATTTAAAATTTGAGTTAGTGACCATAAATATATCTCTTTTCCTCCATCTTATTGGTTAATTTTCCGATTCATGGTCATTATTTGAAAAGCCACTGAATTTCTTGCTCAATATCTATCCTTATCAGTTTCCACAGGCTATACTAGTATATAAGACTCAGCTGTTCCCTTCTCTGCGTGACATTGAATTGACTTCATCAGAGCACAGACCTTAGCTGGGGACAGTCCTCATCGGCTTTCAGGTATGTGTGGGGAGGTGGACAGGCTGCTGTTGGTCGAGGTGCCTTTGTGGGCCAGTTGTGCTGGCATGAAGCTCTCTGTGTTGCAGGTCTTTTTCTTGGGAGCTGTGATGTGATCCTCCTGATGCTCTCTAGCATCGTGACTGAGCAACTGAGTTGTCTGAGTCCTAGTTTTCTCATTTGTCATGTTGGGATACTAATGTGTCCCTCCTGACTTGTTGGAGGGACTGGACGAGATAATGGGTGCGGAAGAGCCTGTTATATATTAGGCGTTTATTATATCTGGATGCTGGGCAAGATCCTACTATGCTAGGTGTCATGAATGCAGGGATAATCCCACTCTTGTTCATTGTATAACCAGTGCCTGGCACACAGTAGGTGCTCAATAGTCATCAAATGAATGTCTGGGCTATTATTTTACTGCAATACTCAAGAGGCTTAGACTTTTGTCTGGGGTTAATATCAAACAAAAAATGCATATTTTTAATTTAAGAAACTATTTCTTGTAAGTGTATTTTAACATTTGTTTTATGAAAAGAGAAGTTATATATCAAAGGCTGTAAAAACTTCGTAGGCTTTAAGTATTGTTATGTTTTATCATTTGAAGCAAGGATAAGCAAACTTTTCAGTAAATATGAAAGGGATTAAGAAATCTAAATTGCCAATTATAAAAACATTCATGAGATGTAATGTACAGCATAGGGAATATAGTCAATATATTGTAATTGTGCATGGTGTCAGATAGATACTAGACCTATCAGGATAATAACTTTGTAATTTATATAAATGTCTAATCATTATATTATACACATAAAACTAATATAATCTGTCAACTATAATTGAAAAATAAATTAAAAATAAAAATTATTATGTTTTATTATTTAAAGCAAGGATCAGCAAACTTTCAGTAAAAGACCAGACAGTAAATATTTTTTGGCTCTGCAGTCATATGGTCTCTTCACAACTACTCGGACTCTGCCATTGTAGAGTGAAAGCAGCCATAGACAGCCAGTGGGCATGGCTGTGTATCAATGAGACTTTATTTACAAAAACAGGCATTGGTCTAGATTTGGCCCACAGGCTATAGTTTGTGAACCCCAATTTGAAGGATGACACTTACAGAAGAAATAGGTATATGTCTACAGATTTGTCTAAGAAGTGAAAAAAAGTTTATGAAGTACTAATTTAATGTAATTGCAATAATAATGCTGATATTTGTATTACACATTAAAGCATGCAAACACATGTTACTATTTCTTTTTTTTAATAGGTGAGAAAATTGAAGTTCAAGAGGAATTTGCTCCAGATCTCAGGCTAGTAAGATTCATACCAGGGTCTGGTTCCTCTGATTGCAAGTGTACTGTTTTTTCTGCAATGTGTTCTTGGCCACCTCCTAGCTTATGCCCATCTTGGTCCCTGTGCCTCAGTCACGCTGGGGTAGGCAGTTGGCTTCCTTTCTAATCCTGAAGGCTTCAGTTTTGGATCTGAGAGAACTGAGGGCTTTTATGGAAAGGGTAATTGCTATCTTAAGGGTGATTGCAAGTTTTAAAACAAGTTTATTGTGCTTTAGTCTTTATTATTGTTGCTTTTTGTTATGTTAATGGATTTTTTATTTTCTTGGATTTCATGCATTGTTACCCAGGCTTCTAAATTTGGAGGATAAAATGGTAAATATCAGGTTAACTGACTCCTTTAGAAGATCAATAGATCAAAAGTCTCCCTGCGGATATTTTTCCCACAAACATTTTGTTTCCTCACTATAGTGATTTAAAACTAACCGAAAAAGAGCCTCTTTACAGTATCTCAAAAATACTGCCTTCACCACGCAGGAGAATTTTAATCCCACTCTTTAGCTTCACCAGCTAGCAAAGACGTTGCATCACAGTCTAATATCCTGAATTTTCATTCCAGCAAGAAAAAAGACTAGTTGCTAACAGGTTAAATGTTTGGCTCATAACTCACTCAGGGTGAGTTGTAACATGCCTAGGAGGGGTCATCTAACTCTGCACTTGATGAAACCCTATTTTCACAGCCTGTTGACACAGAAAAACCTTGAAGAGCACTGTCAGGTTAGCGACCCTCAGAATTCCTTGCAACTCTACTGTAATTCTCGGATGCTTTAAGTCGCTGATATTAGCTTGACTTTTTTCAGCCACTCAGATGAGGTGATGAGATTATGTATGCAAAGTCCCAAATGGTGCTCAACACACAGTACGCGGTGCTCCATGAATTCTCATGCCCTCTTATGGTCTATCAGGTTCCTTTAATGTTTACCTACACTTGGTGGTGGATTTCATCATCACTGATTGAACAACCACACCACACGAGAGTTGTAGGCTTGTAAGGCACAGCCATGCCTTGTCATATCCTTGGTGAATTACTTGACAGGCTAAACAGATGCAATCCTGGATTAAAGATATCCAAACAAGCTTTGGATCTGCTCAGGCACCCAAAAGCCCAAGGCAATGTGAATATCACCAGCCAACAATGAACAAACATGACAGACAGAAACCCAGGAAGCCAGGGGAAAGTTTATCCTGTTCTAAGTGTACATAGTACCCTTTCTGAAAGGTGGTGATGCATGGTAACTGCTCGAAGCAGTTATCGATCAGGTGGAATAAAGTGTTAATTGATTCAAGTGTTAAAATTTTCCCAACCTCTTGTAAATCATAAGCAATGACCAGACTCAACCGAGAAATGATGGCTTTTAGAATTTCGTGGAGGCGTTTATAGAAAAAACAAACAAACAAACAAACACCCCATAAGCTTTTTTCAAATGAGAAAGTGAGGTAAATTAACAGCACATTTATTTTCTATGTTTACTGTTGAGAATTGAAAGACCCTCCTGGACACCCATCTACTAATTTCTGCTGGTCGATATCTTACCTTATAAAAATGATTTTACTTGTTTCATTTCTACACTAGCTGCATAAATAGCTTATATTCTCCATATAAGTAAACATATAGTAGACTATATATGAACAACTTACATGCTCCATAAAGGCAAAACTTTACAAAGTTTTCTTTTGAATTTCCCTATGTTTAACATAATCCTATTTGTGGGGGGTGGAGCTGAGATTGTATGGTTGTCAGACAAGTTAGAAAAGGAAACGGGGTAAAAAAGGGAAGCAGGCCAGAGAGGATCTTCATTTTGTCCCTAAGTCATGTTGATTCCCAATGTTTTTACTCTTCCAGTTACAACCTCTGTGCCCTATTCACCAACCCGTGTTTATGGTCATAAACAAATCAGGATCATAGATTGTTAGAGCTAAAAGGAACATCAGAAGTTACTTGGCTCAGTTTTAAAATTTATTTTTTCAGTTGTGAAATATATTGTTCCATGAAATTTTTATCAGAAGCCTGATAAGAAAGAAAAAGAGGAGGGAAGGAAGGTAGGAAGGGAGAGGGAAGGAAAAAGGAAGGCAGAATGAACAAAAAAAACAAAAAATGAAGACTCGGGGGTGTCTGGGGCTCTAAAAATCCTTTCAGGAGATAAATAAATAGGTGAGCAGGTCACAGCAAGAAAGCTAAAGTAGACAGACTTTCTGGAGGTATTGGACAGAGTTGATTAGTTTTCTAACTCCTAGCAAATCAGTTTTCTTCCAGAAATTCCCTCCCTCCTCCTCTCTGTCTCTCTTAATAATTTTAATTTTGTGATTAGTATTCAGCTATTCTAGTTAATAAATTAAATACTAATCTCTACTCACATCCCAGGTTATTGAAATGGGCTTACAGCTAATTTTAAAAAGTTTAGAATAATTAGAAATTCAAGTATAAGAGAATGTCCAAGACAATGGGCATATGAAGTAAAACAAAACAATCCTATGCTTCTCTATTTATCTAGTATGGGGAATTGGGTTGAAGGGTATGGCTCAATGTTATTATGAGGGCTCCATAAAGAGCAAAGAATATATAAATATAGTAAGTTAAATATTTAATTTAGTTGAAAGCATAGAGCGTATTTGTTTAAAAATATATTTGCCATACAATCCTCCTTGCCAATCCCCTCGCGCCCCCCTGCCCCCAGGACCTTTAATCAATCAATAATAATTTGACTCTGACTTCCAAAAGGCAGTTGGGAAGGTGCCACTATGGGAGGGGCCAAGTTCATATATTTCCATTCCTGACAGGGTACAGATTGAAACTTACCTGGCCAGCTGTTAGCAGCAACTCTGAACGCAAGAAGGTAAATGCTAGCGTTGCCTAGTATCATTTTTAACAATAAACCACTGCATGGGAAAATTGTTTTAAATAATAGAAACCCAGAGTAGATTGGATTGATACTAAAAGATATGCTGTTTTTAGTTAGGCAACTGTCTTTTAAAAATGAGTAATTTGTTTTATGATGTTTTGAAGTTTTGGTAAATGTGGCAATACCTGTCAGGAAACATTACCATCATCTGTCACCTCCCTCAGCGCCCCCAGCACCTAGTCACATGTCAGATGTGTCTGGTTGATTTCTTAAAAATGCGGATGTTTGAATAATTTTTTAAAATCTTTACATACTTGGCAGATTGTATACTATGTTTTCACTAATTTCTGAAATATAAAATGGTATAATATTTAGAATATCTGTATTTTAGATAATATGAGTTTACATTTCTCTCTGGCAACCTGAGATGGAAATGCTTTGATTAAATCTTTCACAAGTATTTCTTTGTGTTTAGATATTGCTTATCCTTTAGTTACTTATAATTAGGTTTGAAAATCAATTCCAACAGAATTGTGTCTATCTGTGTAAAGTTGAAATTTTATTCTTAGCTTATTAATAGCTTTGTAAAAATGGTGGAAATTTTAAGACATGAAATAGTTTTGGGATATGAAATTCACACTTAGAATAGTTTGGATGGTTAGAAAATCTACTTAGTCTAACCTTTTACATTGTTACAATAAAGGAAACCATATTTTAGTAACTAAACTATTTCTAATAGAGTAGAAAATCAACCCAAAGTTGATCCCACTCTGTAACATCTCTATTAATTACAGCTACCTGCAGAATGTATAGAGTCAATGGGAAATACGAATTATCACCTACTGTTTCAAATATTAGAATTATTTTTACTGAAAAAGGGGCAGATGATAGTAAATAAATCCATAAATATTAATGTTTTTATGCACTACTGTTTATATTCTTTACTAATGGGATATAAAGATGAATAAAAACATAGAACTTTCCCTCAAAAGAATTATGCTTTCGAAGGAAAGACAGAAATATCAAAAACAATTACCTTATAGACAGAATCATAAGGGAAATAGAAATATGAACATTTGTCTTTCATATACAGACAAATGAACGTATATATGAATATAGATGCTATGATTACAAGATGAGAAAGCACATGGAAAAATGAATGCAATGGACTTGCCAATATTGTGAAAGCAAAATGCAAATTTATTGTTCTGGTGGCTGACCTCATTACTGATATTCTGCCATCTGTACAATAAATTTGCATTTGAGAATAAAATCCTTATTCTACCTTACTAGAGTTTAAATAATAAATCACTTGGGAAGTAGTACAGGCAAAAATATAACATTTTTATTAATACCAATGTGAGTTTTCACTTCTTTTTTTTCTGAATGAAATTGTTCCTTAATGTCTTTCTATATAGTACGGTTGGTAGGAGGTGGCATTGGGGACTGTGAATGCGTTATCTGCTCCAGATGGCAGCATGCTGCAGGAGGAGGAAGGGTGGCTTGGAAATCAGACTGAATGGACTGATTTGCACACCAGCTACCCCACGTCATAGTTGGATATAAAATAAAGATAATTTCTGACTTACGGGATTGTTCAAGAATTAGAGACAATATTTGTGAAATGCCAGGCACATTGTAGGCTCAAATTAAATAGTAACTATTATTATAAAGTTATTTATAATTGGGTTTATTGATTTCTTGAGTTGAATGGATTTTTGAGGGACTTTATTATTTTGAAAGGTTATTTCAAGTCTGTTAAGGATATTTTCCAGTGTAGATTAAAGACCCACCGTGGCACATTTTCTAAAAAGGCACCTAATGTTACCTTTTTGAATTACGTTTAATAGACTAAAAAAATCTATTAAAGTGGAAAAATGTTAAAACCACTGTATACTGTTGAATTTTTCTTCTTGAGAGAGTGAGAGAGGAAAGAAGAGAGAGAGAGAGAGAGAGAGAGAGAGAGAGAGAGAGAGAGAGAGAGATGGAGTTGTTGTTCCACTTATTTATGCATTCATTAGTTGCTTATTATATGTGCCCTGACCGGGCATTGAACCTACAACCCTGGTGTATCAGGACAATACTCCCAATTGAACTACCTGACCAGGGCCAAAGCAATAACTATTTCTTAATGCTTGCTATGTGTCATATGTCTGATGATTAAAAACTCAAATAAAGGGGCTTACATTTCCATCTTGGAAATATACAATATCCATAGGCAAAAGACAAAAGACATTTTATTTGAGGGGGATAGGTCCAAAGTGAGATCTACTAGTATATAAAGTTGTCTTGATACTTATGGAATAGATTATTGGGATGGGGCTGGGGCAAGGGCTGTCCTAAGGGAAATCATTCCCTTACTTTGGTTCCATTACTTATGGTTCTACATTGTCAAGAGAAGCCAAATGACTTCTAAACCCTCAGCATCTTTCAACCCTCCATTACCTCTTGGACAATATCAAGGACTGATTAAAGTGCTTCAAGTCCTATAGGTTTCATATGGAATGAGTCAAAATGAGGTGAGAATGTTAACAAAGGACATGACCCATGACAATTTTTTGTGTATATATTCTGCCATAGAAAATTCAGGGACAGTCCAGACAAATGTCTTAAGCAGAACCAAGAGAAGGAGGTGATTGAAGCTTTCTTGGTTACTAACTTGACCATGGGGACATGGTAGCCTTTGACTTGATTTTACCTGAATAAAGGAAGTTCCACCATGAAGTGGGTAGAATTTTGCCCTCCAAAAGAAGTGTTTAAGTCCCAATCCCCAGTAATGGTGATGTGATCTTATTTGGAAATAGGGTCTTTGCAGATGTGGTCAACTTAAGATGAGGTCAAACTACTGGGTTAGGGTGGGCCTTAATCCAATGACTTATAGGAAAAGGGATATTTGGGTACACACACAGAAGACAGAAGGACAGACATATGTGAAGATAGAGGCAGAGATGATGGCTCTACAAACCAAGGCATGCCAAGGATTGCTGGCCACCACCAGCAGCCTGGGGGGAGGCACGAAGCAGATTTTCTCCAAGAGCCTCCAGAATGAACCAATCCTGCGAACACCTTGATTATGGACATCTGGCCTCCAGAACTGAGGGAGAATAAGTTCCTGTTGGTTAAGCCTCCTCGTTTGTGGTATTTTGTTATGGCAGCCTTAGCAAAAGAATCCACATCACTGAATAAAAATAGATCTCTATCTGTATTATTATCAATACTGACATCAACATCTATAGACCAGATGATGGTGACTTTATCTTCCAGGTTTTAATATCTTACTAAATAACTGTATATGATTATATCTTGAGTATTTAAAATGAGAACTGTCTACCTATTTTTCTCTGATCATCATTTTCTCTTATTTGTTTGATTTAGGCTGTCATCAGTTTCAAGATGGATTCTCTTATTGCAGCAAACTCCAAATTTAGCTTTGATCTTTTTAAAGAGATAAGCAAAAATGATGGTGCTAAGAACATCTTCTTTTGTCCTCTGAGCCTCTCAGCTGCCCTTGGCATGGTCCGTCTGGGGGCCAGAAGTGACAGTGCACATCAGATAGACCGGGTACGGTTGCAGTAACTCTGGGTCCACTCTCAAAGCCAGACCCTAATCCCATTTTGGCAAGCCAAGCTGCTCACTGAACCCTGGACTTGCTCAGAGTCTTCATCCTCGCCTTGCTTCCTCTTCAATCCCACCATTCTTGGAGGCTCAATGAATCTTCAGTCTCCTTTATGGTATCTCTCCGACCTTACCAGTCTGACAGCTTTCCTGATTCATCTTATCTGTATCTGTCTGTCTGCATGTCTGTTGCTCTTTCTCTCTATAATTATTGATACCAATATTGCTAGCAATTTTTAATGTGTATGTGTTTTCTCTTTCATTCATTTTATTAAGTAAATATTTCGTAGGCACCAGTTTCATGTCCAGTGGCTAACGATCCCGGAGTCATTGACTCTCTTTCTCACTTCACATCAAATTTGTCAGAAAAGACAGGCTTTTCTTTTGAGATCTACCCAGAACCAGGTACCTCCCACCACCTCCCTGAGGTCTCTTCTAACCTGAATACAATTTCCTCAGGAATTTCCTGCTTCCACTGACAGTATTCTCCACCCAGCTCCCAGAAAGGTCTTTTGAACACCTAAGTCAGACCTGATTTCTTATCTGCTTAAAACCCCCCTTTTTAATTTCACTAATGATAGAAGCCAGAGTCCTTACAATGGCCCATGAAGGTCTGGGGATCTGAATTCCAGGTAACTGGTGATACCATTTCTCCCCATCCCCCCTCTTTCTCTCTCCAGCCATGCTGGCCTCCTGACTTCTTGGAAAGCCCAACCCTCTGCTGCCTTAGGGCCTGATGCATTCCCTTTGCTTGCCACAGATAAGTCATCTATAACTTTCTCCTTCAGGACTTTGAGCAGTGTTTACCTACCTTGACCTTTCAATCTAACATTGCATCCTGGCCCCAATCCCTAAAGATTCCCTCTTATGGCTTTGCCACCCTTGCATTGCATTTTTTCATTTTCTAACATACTGCATACAGTAACTACTCACTACATGTATTGCTTTAAATATATATTGATTTCAGAGAGGAAAAGAAAAGGAGAGCGAGATAGAAACATCAATGATGAGAGAGAACATTGATTGGCTGCTTCCTGCATGCCCCTATTGGGGATCGAGCCAGCAACCCAGGCATGTGCCATTGACTGAATCTCTAACCCAGGATCCTTCAGTCTGCAGGCTGAGGCTCTATCCACTGAGCCAAGCTTGCTAGGGCTGTATTGCTTTTTGAATGTCCTACCCACTAGAATATAATGTCCTAGAGGGCAGTCATCTTTGTCCTAGGACAATGCTTGGCTTATGGTAGCCACCCAATACCGATATATAGAATGAATGAATGAAAGTGGCAAGAACAACTCCTCAGGTTGCTGCCCCGCCTTCTCACCCCGAGGACCCATGACCAGTGACCTGCTACCGACCAATCTGCCCGGCACTTACGTGCACCATGTCTGGTTCCTCCAGCGTCACCGCTATGGAGAAAGTGGTTCAACAGCTCCGGCTGGAGGCCGGGCTCAACCCCGTGAAGGTTTCCCAGGCAGCTGCAGATTGGAAACAATTCGGTCTGCAGAATGCTCAACATGACCCTCTGCTGACTGAAGTATCTTCAAGTACCAATCCCTTCAGACCCCAGAAAGTTTATTTCTTTTTGTAGTAAAATGAAATTTGAAAGTGTTCTAAACCACTTTTCTTGAACAGCTGAATATTCAAAGAGAGCTAAATCTGAAGCCTGTACAAAAAGCTTATCCTATAACATGTGCCATACTATACAGACTTCCGCTTTTGTCAGTCCTTAACACCTACCTCTCTGAATTTTCAAGAATTTCTATTTCACAAGAATGATTATTTTATATACACTGGCAGCAGCATACAAATAAAATATTTAGTATAAAGAGTAAAATTAAAAAAAAAGAACAACTCCCCAAATAAATTACAGGATCCTGAGGTTGGTCTTATACCTCCTTGGATTTGAACCCGACTGCTGTCCCTAATACAGAGGAGTGAATTCTTGGATTAAGGCAGAATGCATTTAGGGTCATTCTACTTTATTCATTTACTTTGATTTGGTATTATTTCTTTAGCAAAACTTAGCTTTAGAGTGTGGTTGGCATCATCCAGGCCAGGTTTCAGGTGTTTTTTCTCCAGACACTTGGGTGTCACCTGCCAGCAAACCTGGCCTCCTAACTTCCTGTGATGCTCAGGGCAACATGTCTTCTCCTGTCCTAGCTCACTTGATTGATTTGAAACTGTAGATGAGCACCTTCTAACATATATAGAATTTGAGCCATATATGTAATTTAAAAATCTTTAGTATCATACTAAAAATGTAAAAGGAAATAGGTGAGACTAATTTTAATAATACATTTTATTTAACTCAATACATCCAAAATATTATATCAACAATTAAAAATTTAAATGAGATATTTTACCTTCTTTTTTTTCATACTAAGTCTTCAAAATCTGGTGTGTATTTTCAAAGTTAATTCAGACTGGTCAATAGCCACAGGTGACAGTCTCAAGAATACCTGATCCTCTTTTAATTTAGTCATGTTCATTCCTACATGTCCTAAGGGGGTGTGGGTAGCATTCAGTTGACCTCCCCTCCAGGAGGACATTTCTTTTGATTTGGGATGTTTCTTTAAACTTTTGTTGATTGTTTTGTTGGACTATGTAATCATTGTCATAGTCACATCATTAAAATGTTTCTGAAGCTCTTCAGACTTTGAGCTGTTCCTATTGTCTGAAAGGCCCCGTGCCATCATCACGCAGGTACTCCACTTCGATGAAGTTTCCCAGGAGAAAACCAAAGCACCGGATCCCTGTCTGAAATACAAAGAGCAGAAGGCGCTGGCTGACAGCCCTCCGGAAGGGCAGAAAGGAGCGACCAAGCCTTCAACCCCACAGGTGAGCTACCCATAAACTCCTGCTCCTCGTCTTCACAAGCCGTTCATGCTGGCTGTGGTGCTGATGGTTGCTTATCCCCACACATTATGTCCTGGCCATCATCCACAGCTCCAATAACAGCAATAACCCCATATGACCCACAATTCTTATCGTTTATGTGTCTTATACATTCTTGGCTGTAAGCCACTTTCCTAAAGAGTAGAATCTAGTATCTTCTATTCAAAGCAATTCTACTCACCTACTTTTACAAACCACAGCTCCCCAGGATGGAGCCTGGTTGAGGATGAAGGGCAGTAAGGGGAGGAGGGATTAGCTGTGGGATTTTTACTCTTCCCCTCCCCCTTTTGCCTGTTTTGTTTCCAGGTGAAATCTGTACTGACACACACAATTTTTATTGGTTGTCCCATAACCAGGAGCAGGAATTACATATCCCTCCACCTTAAAAAGCTTAAGAGGAAGGTGCAGAGAAGATTGCCTCCAGATGTATTCTTCATGGATGATTTTCCACTGGGACCTCTCTGCTCTCCTCCTTCCTCTCTTCTTCTCATCTTGCTCCCCTACATGGTAACAAAGCCAATTTGCTTTGAACTGGCTAAGACCACATTTTGTTTCTTTTGTTAGGTGGAGTCTTCAAAGGATGAGAATGAACTTCTCAGTTGCTACTTTGGGCAGCTTCTCTCCAAACTAGATAGGATCAAATCTGATTACACCCTGAGTATTGCTAACAGGCTTTATGGAGAGCAGGAATTTCCAATCTGTCCGGTGAGTTGGGCAAGAACGGTGTTTAGAGCTATCATGGAGCATACTATCTACAAATCACCCGCCATCTGGAACACAGACCTCGTTGACATGTTGTGCACTGCGGACTGGTGGGATGTCCAGGACCCACCTCCTCTCTCATGGCTTCTGTGGCTCTCCCCCCAGTTCTCAACTTGAGCAGTTTACGAGGCTTCTTGTGAGTGGGCTAGAGTGGGTGGAAAGAGAGTCATAGGTCTAATAGCCTTCAGAACACGTGTGAGTTTGATAATGCTGTTTTCTCTTTCCCAATCAAGGTGCCTGGTAGCTGCACTCGGTAGCTCCTCTTCCTGTTGTCCCTCCTACCCCTGCCTTCTAAGGCACTTCCCTAAAATCACCTTTGGTGCCACCATCAAGCCCCTGCTTCCCTCCAACCCCCTGCCCCTAGAAATTGTACTCACTGAAGGAGCAGAGCAGGGCAGAAGGAGACTGTATTTGGAGTCAAAAGGCACCTGTCTTTCTCTGTGGCTACACTGCTTTGTCCCTAGAACAAGTTTCATCTGAATCTGGACTTCAGTTTCCTCTGTCACCACTAGAAGGAGCCATAGACACGGCACTAAACATGAGGGGAGTGACCAATGGCAAATATGCCACACAGCCTAGGGCTGGCCTAGAAAGGGAGAGGCAGCCTACTTGGACCAAAATAAGTAGTTTTCTCACAATGGAAATTAGATTCTACATGCTGTTTTATTGAAAATCTGGCTTTATTGAGGTATAAATTCATATATCATACAGTTACTAATAAAAATGTACAAATTGATGATTTTGGTATATTACATTATTAATTTAAAAAATTGTAGATCTATAACAAAAATGTCCACTTTAATAATTTTAAATATACAATTCGATGGCATTAATTATATTCACAATGTTGCATAATCATCCCCCTATTCTAAAACTTTTTTATCATTTCAAACAGAAACTCATTCAGCAGTTTTAATTTTTTGAAATAGAAGCATTTTACAGCTAAGTTGCTCAAGATGCTTGATATTTATCTTGTGATGTTTCCACAAATGGAATGTCCAAATACAAGGCTATCTGGTAGGAGAGCCTTGTGCCAGTATAACTAGGGACTGCCCCATAACCAAGCATTCTAGGTTTGAAACTGTCACTGCAGCAGCTGAAATGTCTGGCTTATCAGGACTGGGGTAGACAGAGACTGACACGCATCCAGTTTGAGTGACGAGGCACATGACTGCTTCACTCCTAACTATTAGCATAACGATATGATTTCCATTTGTTCTAATTTAACAGGAGTACTTAGATGATGTGATTCAATTTTATCACACAACCATCGAAAGTGTTGACTTCCGGAAAGACACTGAAAAGTCCAGACAAAAGATTAACTTCTGGGTTGAATCTCAATCCCAAGGTAAGAAAGACCAAACGTGTTGTAGCTGGTATTCCTTCCCATTTAAAAGCAAACAGCTCAGGCCAGCTTTTCACATTGCTCATCTGTTCGGGACCAGATGCTTACAGGTGTGGACTGGGCCCACAGCTTCTTTCGAGCGCGTCAAACAGTTAAAATGCGTAGGTGCTATAGTTACTGTCGCTTCTCTACTCCATCATAAAGGTGATGTGCTTTTCTTTCAGCCAAGCACAGGGTCAGCAGGACGTTAACTCTTTCCATTTCTTTTAAAGGGTCAGTAAAAAGATTGTGAAGAGAATCTAGTTATTCATAAGGATGTGGAAATAATAAAATCCTTCTTCTTATCAACTTTTCACTAGAAATATGTGTTCTGAGTGAAGGGGGATTTTCAGATAGTGATGAGTGGTGAACATTTGAGATCAACATGGATGGCATTATTTTTTAATATGAAACTCCCTTTCCAACTTCATCCAGCTCCCACCAAAATGGAAGTCTCTGAAAGGACTGTATAAACACGGGGCTCTCAAAGCAGCCCCTCACCCCGTCATATTTAAATACAATCAGCCTCCCTGCCTTGCTTGCTGGCTTCCCAGTCATCAAGCACACTTGCCTGGCTACCAATCCTCAGCCATGACCCCTCTGAGCATTGATCTCCATCTACCTTCTACTCTTTATTGTCCTCCTTCTAATGTTTTCTTCAATGTAAGCCATTTCTATGGCTATTCCAAAAAACATATAAATGGTACTACTTTGGAATAGTATCAAGTCCTTGTGTATTGCCCATCTCTTACACCTGTGCTTAACTTGGCAGAGTACAGGGTTCTTCACTGCTGTGATGTTTGCATTAAAGCAAAACAGAAACTGCACAAAACTGGGGCTGATTGCAGCTCAATTGCTCAAAGGACTTTGGTGTTGATGACCTTTCTGGTTCTCAGTAGCTACATCTGTAAAATGATGGAGTAGGAATGAGAAGATGTCTTACCGCCATAAAATTTCATAATTTATATTTTCTTTAGTAAATGGAACCCACAATTTCACACTCTAAATAGTTTCTCCTCATAGGTTCTATAATGCTATAAATGCTTTCATTATAATTTAGTGTTTTCTTTGATACTGTTGATCACTCTCATTTTTTGAACCACACCAGTGTTTTCAGCACTAAATGTTCATTTGCCTATAGAATCAAAACTCATCTTCCCTCTAAAATATCCACTGATATTGGAGTTTGTCTGTCATATTAGAAATATTTGGGACCCCATTTCTTGAACTTACAATACCTAACTTACAACAAAATAATTTAGCATATTTAAAAACTATTCTTTAATTGAGCTGTAGGGAGTTTCAAACCTGCAATAGCTATTTTAGTGTGTTGTATTTACTTATTATTAATATACAAAGTAACATTGCCTTAATAAGAACCCTCCCAAGTGTAGAAATTTTTCAGAATTGATTTACACGATGAACTAAGAACAAAAGAAAGCTAGAGAAGGTTTAAGACAGGGAGTGTGTCTTTAATTTTTTTTAATGTTTTTATTTATTTTAGAGAGAGGAAGGAAGAGGGAGAGAGAGAAACATCGATGTGAGAGAGAAACACAATTGATTGTCCCCTGCATGCCCCATACTGGGGATTGAGCCCAAAACCTGGGCATGTGCCCTGACTGGGAATCAAACTGGTGGACCTCTCCAAGAATGGGAGGACGTTCAACCACCTGAGCCATACCAGTCAGGGCAGGGAATGTATCTTTTAAAAGACATCTCTGATTATAGGCTGGAGAACAGTTTAGAAGTAGACAAGAGTGGAGATGGTGAGAGGTGGATGGATTTGAGAGATATTAAGATATAGACCAGAAGGATTTTACCAAATACTTGGATAGATGATGGATTGTTTAATGAGAGTCAGAGTCATCAGGAATGACCCATAAGACTAACACGAAATCTTAATTTCTCAAAATGAAAAGTAGAGTCTATGAGCCCAAATAAAGAAATCACCTTTCTGACATGCCATTCATGTCACCTTATAACACATGTAAAATATTTTAATTTACTTTTTCAAGTAAAGATTTTCCTACCTGGGAATATGCCCTATCCTCTCCCTGTCTCCAGTCTTCCTCACATTGGCTTAAGGCTGGGGTGCTCCTGCCTGGCCTTCCCTTCGGGGGAATAACCTAACTCCAAAATTATTTGTCTTCACTTCTTTCACATGCCACAAAAAATTTCTCATACCTTTAAGGTTCCACTTAATTGCCAAGAGGAAAAACTTTAGATTAAGGCATGAATGTCTAGTTTCTCTTTAGTTACTTAACTCCCCCCGAGTATTTGAAATATCTATGGTGACAAAATAATGTATTATTATGAGATTTAAGTGGGAATCTTAAGGTGCTCAGGCCTAGGCATGCATTCCAGTAATGGTACTGTTGATTTGCTATTTTGAGGTAGAAAAGGTTGTGTACTAAAAATGAACTATTGCCTGATAGCATGGGATTTTCCTGTCTGTCTTAGGGCTGTGCTGTTGTGGAAGGAGGCCCAGCACTGAACCAAGAATGGGAAGGTCCAGGGACTCATCTCAGTCAGCTTCCCTGCTTTTTGGCTGTGTGGCCTCAGTCTTCATGAGCTATAGTTTATTATACTAGAGAGAAAGGATAACAATTTTGACTTCTCATGGCTGATGTAGGATGGAATGAGGGAGGGCATGTGAAAGTCTCTATAAGATAGGTTTTATATCATCGGTGCGTACATTTATGTGCATTTTTGTTTATGCATAAGCATATGCATGCTGCTGTGATGAGTGCTTGAGACAGGAAGTTTATACAAGAGCTTGTTTTATCAAGGATGTGATAATATAATCAGGCAGCAGGATCAGGGCATAAGATGTCTGATGCCAAGTTTCCACCACAGTGATAGAGAGAACCAGAAAACTGCCCTTAGTTACAGGGCTCTGAATTAGATGCTCCTCCCACCACTCCCAACCTTACTTCTACTCCTTCCCCACCCAGGACTCTGAGTGGTTTAATTTCCTTGGGTTAGTTCTTGAATGAAACACTCTCTAGCCTTGGGCATGTTAAGCTGCATTAAGAAACAAATCTGTCTATATGAATACTTTTGATACAATTCATATTTAAGATATTCTCTGGAATTATTTTTTTATTTTATTTTATTTTTTAGGTAAAATCAAGGAACTCTTCAGCAAGAATGCCATTAATAATGGGACTGTCCTGGTGCTGGTGAATGCTGTTTACTTCAAGGCCAAATGGGAAAAATACTTTGAAGTTAAAAACACAGTTGATGTACCTTTCTCTTTAAGTGAGGTACTATATATTAGAGCATGTATGTGGTTTCTATTGATTCCACTCACAGTTTCCACTAAGAATGGTTTGTAATATGTATACTCAACTTTAAAGCTTAGACCTCTGGGTTACAGCTTACATTTGTAATAAGAACACTTTTGCTATTAACAAAAATCATTATCTGGAGATAATTGAGCTTGTCTTTCTTTCTTTCTCTTTCTTTCTTTCTTTTTTCTTTCTTTCTTTCTTTCTTTCTTTTTCTTTTTTTTAAATTAAGTCTTTATTGTTCAGTTTATTAGTTTATTACATTTGTTCCTCTTTTCCCCCCCATAACTCCCCTCCTCTCAGTTCCCGCCCCACCCTCCGCCCTCACTCCCCACCCACTGGTGCACGATTTTTGTCCAGTCTCTTCCCGCATCTCCCACTCCCCTTTCCCCCCCAAGAATAGTCAGTCCAGTCAGTCCATTCCCTTTCTATGTCCCTGGTTCTATTATCATCACCAGTTCATTCTGTACATCATATTATTTATTCACTTGATTCTTAGATTCACTTGTTGATAGATGCATGTTTGTTGTTCATAATTTGTATCTTTACCTTTTTCTTCTTCTTCCTCTTCTTAAAGGATACCTTTCAACATTTCATATAATACTGGTTTGGTGGTGATGAACTCCTTTAGCTTTTCCTTATCTGTGAAGCTCTCCATCTGACCTTCAATTCTGAATGATAGCTTTGCTGGATAAAGTAATCTTGGTTGTAGGTTCTTGCTATTCATCACTTTGAATATTTCTTGCCACTCCCTTCTGGCCTGCAAAGTTTCTGTTGAGAAATCAGCTGACAGTCGTATGGGTATTCCCTTGTAGGCAATTGAGTCTCTTTCTCTTGATGCTTTTAAGATTCTCTCTTTGTCTTTTGCTCTTGGCATTTTAATTATGATGTGTTGTGGTGTGGTCCTCTTTGGATTCCTTTTGTTTGGGGTTCTCTGTGCTTCCTGGACTTGTAAGTCTATTTCCTTCACCAGGTGGGGGAAGTTTTCTGTCATTATTTCTTCAAATAGGTTTTCAATATCTTGCTCTCTCTCATCTTCTGGCACCCCTATAATTCTGATATTGGTGCGCTTGAAGTTGTCCCAGAGGCTCCTTACACTATCTTCGTATTTTCGGATTCTTTTTCATTTTGCTTTTCCAGTTGGGTATTTTTTGCTTCTTCGCATTTCAAATCTTTGACTTGATTCTTGTGCTCCTCTGGTCTGCTGTTGGGTGTTTGTATAATATTCTTTATTTTAGTCAGTGTATGCTTAATTTCTAGTTGGTTCTTTATCACATCGAGGGTCTTATTAGTTTTCTTGAGGCTCTCATCAAGTTTATCAGCAGTTCCTAGCAAATTATTGAAAGCCCTTAAAAGTGCGTTTTTTAGCTCTATATCCTCCATTTCTGTCATGTTTTTTTGTCTCCGCATTTTTTATGCTTTCTTGGTGCACCCCCTTGTGGTCTTTGTGCTCAGTCTTGTTGTAGTTAAGCCTTGATTGTTGTCGGCAATACGGGGGTGAATTGACCTCCAGGCTAACTGGCTATGAGAGTCAGCTGTGTCTGCAGTGGGAGCACTACTGTGCTGAATCTCTAGGGAGGTGCTAATCTAGCCTTTGCCTGAGGCTCTCCGGCAAATGCCTCTGTGCAGGGCTTGGGCGGGGCGGGTCCCCAGGGGATCTACAGGGCAGGTGGAGCGAGCAGTTATGGCTGCTCTCAGTTCCGTCTCCAGCGGCTCTGCAACTGCTGCAGACCTCGGAGAGAAAGCTGCCTTCCCGCTTCTCCCATTTGAGTCTGGGTCCCTAGAGACTCGCCAGGATCTGGAGCTCAGAGTCTGAAACTCCCTCCCGATTGAAGACAACAACCGTGCCCTTCGCCACCGACCCACTCCACATGCACTCCGAACCTTAGTATTTCACTTCAGCACTGCGCCTCCTCTGAGTCTCGTTTGGTTTCCTCTTTCCTCCTAGTTGTAGAACTTCCACTCAGCCAGCCTTCCTGTGGTTCTGGATGATGTCCGTTCCGTCTTTTAGTTGTATTTTTGAAGTGGTTGTTCGAGGCAGCAAGCTATGGCGTTAACCTATGCCGCCATCTTGGTTCCCTCCTTTCTTTCTTTCTTTCTTTCTTTCTTTCTTTCTTTCTTTCTTTCTTTCTTTCTTTCTTTCTTTCTTTCTTTCTTCCTTCCTTCCTTCCTTCCTTCCTTCCTTCCTTCCTTCCTTCCTTCTTTCTTTCCCAGACATTGCACTGAGCATTTTCTATTTGTTATTTCATTTGTTCCCTAAAATCACCTTATGAAAATAGGTGTTATTGTTATTATTCCCACTAAGGAGCCGAGGGGAAAAAACCACAATGGTTAAGTTATGTAGCCAAATCCATGCATTAGGATTCACATCTGTGTTTGCCTGAAAAATCCATGTTCTAAACCACCTGGCTGTAGAATAAGAGGAAGGGAAAAGTCAGACCCAGCCTAGCACTTGTTAGCTGGATCACTGTCAAGGGCTTCATGTCCTCATCTGTAGATTGCTAGTCCTCCCACCCCCATACTGTGAGCTTGTCTGAGGTTTGAGGTGTCTGAGGCTGTGACCTTGCCTCTGATGAAAGTCCATGGAACAGGTATTGTTATTTACTATGTAGATGATTATCATTTAACCAAGGTTCCCATTGGCCCTGCAGTGGGATCATTCAGTCCAGCTCAGACAGGGGGTTGAGTGAGACCATGAAGCTGGGGTAGCTGAGGTATAAAAGAGAGAGAGCTGCAGGGCTTGTTTCTGCTGGCTAGGCTGTGAGTAGTTGCCTGGATAGACAAGCTACCAATAAATGGTTTTGGGAGTTGAATAATCCATTAAAACCACAGGAGGAGAACGTGTTGGCAAAGTAAGGGCCTGTGGGCAGATGACTCTTAGGTTGAGTCACTGTTGTGGCTCAGAACTTCTGGGGAAGACCCTGCTCAACTTCATGGACCCCTGTTTTCACAGAAGGTGGGGACCATGTGAGTTTTTAAGCTTACGATGGCAGTCCTGTGACCTTCTACTTTGTTCATTCACTGCAGAATGAGAAGAAGACTGTGAAGATGATGAATCAAAAGGGTATGTTTAAAATGGGCTTCATAGAGGAGGTGAATGCACAGATCCTTGAAATGCCGTACATCAAGGGCAAGCTCAGCATGTTCGTCCTCCTGCCGTCTTGCTCTGCAGATAACCTGAAGGGCCTACAGGAGGTAAAGCTTCATTTTCCTGTCTCTCCAAAATGTTTCATTATAGATCTTAGGAGAGCAGCCCCATCTACCATCTACCTCCTGAGGCAGGGTGGTATCTGAGCTGTCCGAGATAAGCAAATCATATATAAGAATCTGAATTTGCTGACCTATTTATTCCTCACTTGTTTGGAAAAGAACAAATGCCAAACATGTAGGCTAGGGCTTTCCTCTCTAATCCCATTTTGCTCTCTGAAATTGTATTTTCCAGATCTCCGAATCTGGATGGGAGTAACTTGAGAATTGCTACAGATAAGATAGCTTTTCCTTTTCCCTGAACATCCCAACTGCTGGCCTCTCACTCAGACTATTTTGCCATAGCTCAGTTAAAGACGCTTTAGCTGAATCCTGCTTCGGGATGACTGTGCTTGGGGATGCTGATACTGGAATAGATTGTGTGTGAGGTGGGAATTAATAAAACCTGGGGAGCTCAACTACACATCCTGTAGGTAAAGAGATAGAGACAGAGGGTGAGAGAAACAGAAACACTGGATAGTAATTATAATAATAAACATTATTCAAAATGTATTATGTGTCTGCACTATGTTAAGTACTTTAAATACATAATTTTGTCGAATCCTTGAGGAGCCTGATGGTATTATCTCTGTTTTATAGAAGAGATTGAACTTCCAATGTCAAGGCTTGGTCATGCTCACCCAACTTAATCAACTGAGCTTTGCTGAGCTTTGAATACTTGTCTGTCAGACTCTCCAAAACACTGAAACTCAAGTTGTTCTGTAACTTCTAAAGAGAAAAGAGATTTGTTTGGAGGAGTTTTAAATGAAATCAGAGTAGTTTGAGGTGTAGGAAAAGACCTTGAACATTGTTACTATCATTGAGTAGACTTGGGCCCTGAGAAGTAATTGGGGTATTCTTTGCAGGCTCATAATCTGACCCTTAATATTGTTTTCTTCATCTTGCAGCTTGAAAGGAACATCACTTATGAAAAAATAGTGGCCTGGAGCAGTTCAGAAAATATGTCAGAAAAAAGAGTAGCTGTCTCCTTTCCCCAGTTCACCCTGGAAGACAGCTATGAGCTCAACTCTATTCTCCAAGACATGGGCATCACGGATATCTTTGATGAAAAGAAGGCTGATCTTACTGGAATCTCTCTACATCCCAGTTTGTACCTGTCGAAAGTTGTCCATAAAACCTTTGTGGAGGTGGATGAAAATGGCACCCAGGCTGTCGGAGCCAGTGGGGCTGTGGGCAGTGTAATGTCTGCACCATCCTGGGAGACCTTTAATGCTGATCACCCTTTTCTCTTTTTCATCAGACACAACATAAACCAAACCATTTTCTTCTATGGCAGGGTCTGCTCTCCTTGAAAGGGGCACAGTGCCTAGTACCTGGGAGCTGGAAGAAAATGACAATGTAATCTTCCCATAGCATAATGTGGGCATTTTTTTTGCTAATATCTAAAGCTGATGGAATTTCATCACAGTGTCATGCTCCCTTCTTCCAGCTTTTGGCCTGGGTGTGTCCTGCTCTTTTTCTCAACCTGTAGTTGACTTTCGTCTAAATCCTTTAGTATTGAAGAACCCTTGCTCCCTCTTTCACCTCTCACCACCCCGAGCTTTCAAGCATATAAAAAAATTCACCCTCTGGACCTGAAAGTCAACATCATTGAGAATGATATTGACTTTAAGTTACCTACCTCCTTTTGAGGGAATCGTGAAAGTTCAAATCATTAGACCACTTCTAGGAAATGGCAAACACAGAAACCACTTTAACATGGGTGACAAGAGAAAATGTTTAAATGGAATGTATTTTTGGAAACTCAGCTCTGTTTCTATGACAGTTAAAATTTCCGTGCACTGGGCAAGATGCATCTTCCTCTTCCATCTTCTATTTCCCAAAGATGTCCTGTAAGAGGCTTCTCACTTAGGAGGAAGGAAGGCTTGGGCATGGATTTCAGTGAGAGCTCAAAGTTATAGAAATGTATCAACCAGCATTCATTTTGCACAGAGAATTTGTCTTGTGAATTTGACATTGACCCAGGAGAGTGGCAAGTGAATTTAAAAGAGATTAGTCTCAGTTTTCCTCATTGAGTCACTGAGGCTATCATCATGAAGCACTGCTCTCTGTCTCTTCTGCACCCTCTTCCCTTACTTAGAGCATTCTCCTAAATACCCATCATGAGGTGGGGGAGGGAGCACTTTTCACTGTGGAAAGTTGGGGTCCTCATCCCCCTCTCTGTACTCTGCTCACATGAACCTATTTGTCCACCCAAAGGTCTCAGGCCTGGGCCCGGGCATGATGCATGTGGAATCTCTTGTCAGGAAGGCCACTGGCTCCATATCCAGCTCCAATCTACTGAAAGCCCGATGCCTGAGTGTTCGACTACAGGACCCGGGACCTTTGTTCTCTGATGTGTCAGTTTGAGTTCTTGATCTCTGCCTTAGCTGAACGCTCTGGAATGACCCTGACATGCCTCAGTCTTTTTTCTGTGGAGGTGAACTTCTGGCCCCACTTCCCTGCCCTGCCTTATATCCATCTTCTTCCCAGTTGCCACCGTGTTGGTTACGTGTGGTGGTAGCAGTTTTTGCAGGTGAAGGTAGGTTAACTTCACATGCTTTCATGCTTTCCCATCCACCCAAATTTTCTTCCACACTGGCAATTTCTTTGTGCTGTGAGAGTCAAGTTCCATGTTCTTCATGCAGGCTGCAGATAATCAAAGTTTGTTTATGGCATTAAACATTTTCTCATTGGGGATATGAGGCAGTTTTGGGCAGCTCTTGCAAGTCCTTTATCCATAATTCACATCCCATGGATCAAATTTATCTCAGATAATCAAATACTTAGTGTCTCCTGTGGTTCCTTTTGGGGCTGATGATCTTGAAGGCCGATTCCACACTGACCTGCATCATCGCTGGACACTGAGCTGGATAATCATAACCTACAAATAGGCTTGGAATTGTCTGGCATTGTTTACATTCTTATCTTCTTTGGTGAAA
Source organism: Myotis lucifugus (assembly GCF_000147115.1). Taxonomy (NCBI): domain Eukaryota; kingdom Metazoa; phylum Chordata; class Mammalia; order Chiroptera; family Vespertilionidae; genus Myotis; species Myotis lucifugus. The sequence continues at coordinate 6,214,380 of NW_005871084.1, forward strand.
AAAACTTCCTATTTGTATTGTGATTTCTCAAAATTTTAATCCCAAGGGGAAATATATCTGTTTACAAAAATGAGAAAGAGTGAGATTATTAAATCTTTCTGTAAATCAGTAAATGCATTCTTTATACAACATTGATTGATTAAAATGTTTCTTCTGAATGAATAAAAGCACTTTTGTCATTAAAATATGTATAATGTATTACCAACTGACTTTTTAGTGATATAAATCTAACTTAAAATTTTTTCATTAAAAATATAGAAGTACACAATATTTAAAACTAACAATTCATCTATTATGTAGGAAAGATATATCTTGTGCTACACAAATTCTTACAACTAACAGATGAAAACTCACAATTCTGAAACCTAAGAGATAGCCCTGGCCACTATGGCTCAGTTGGTTGAGTGTTGTCCATGCACTGAGAGGTCAATAGTTGATTCCCAATCAGGGCACATGCCCAGGTTATGGGCTAGATCTCCAGTGGGGTGCACAGGATGCACATCTTTCACTAATGTATTTCTATACTTAATATTTAATTTAAATATCCTCATACTTTCTCTCTCCCTCCCACTTTCTCTCTCTCTCAAATTAATAAAAAATATATTGAAAAATAAAACCTAAGAATCAATGAACGATCAAATGGGGAAGAAATTTTTGCTGACTACAAATTAATGGGGCTGGATGGAAAGGTCTAATTGAGGAGCTACCTGTGTGGCAATCTGTCTTGTGTTCCTACCATGACTGCCTTCCCGAATTCAGAAACACAAGATCTCTGCCAACCAAAATTCTGGAATCCATTTCTCTGCTTTGCACTTGCTGCTGTTTCCTAGCCTCTGTCTTTCTTAGTAGTTTGTTTTTTTTCAAGTATGACTCAGAGGAAGGTGAGACAGTCATTGGCACTTTCCCACTCTAGGAAGTTTTGTCATCACAAGTAATGTATTTTTTTGTGGGACAAAGACAGAAAGAACTCTGGAGGTAGTTTGGGTTTGCATATTTCATCCACTCTCTTTGTTTGGAATGTCAGGGTCAGGCCATACATGGAGAAATGCATTCTAGCAGTCCAACAGAACTACTCTAGACGGGAGCCTATGGGGCTGTGGGAATTATGCTCAAAATGACTCTTCAATCTTTTCACACCAACAAGACTGACACTCCAGTAAGGCAGGCAGAGGCAGGAGATCACACAAATCAGCAGGCTGCCATAACTGCAAGAAAACCAACCGGAGCATGAAACTCTGGGGAGTGAACTCCTCCATGACTACTGCAAAGTTCCTTCCATCCAGCAATGTTGCAGGACAAGCCAGGCAACATAGAGTTCAAACAATTGATTTATGCTGACTAGGCAACAGGTTCTCTACTACTCTTTAATTCACAGGCTCAGGACATTCTGTTTTATTTTAACCCAAGTCCTCCTTATGATTTCATATATCATCTAATGCATGCCTATCTCCCCTTCCTGCTCCTCCCAGTTTGTCCTGGAGCTGGATAAGCCAGAACACTTGTTGCATCATCCCTGATGCTGTTTACTTCTTTTGCATGTCCAGTATTGTTTTATTACGTTGTCGTTAACCTGTGCGGAGGTCCTGTAACTGGGGCAACAGGATGAGGAAGATGTGCAGTTGCCTCAGTGGGTTCCTTTGTTCCACAGTTGAATGCCAACTTCATCCACATTACTCACGTTGTATTCTTGTTTTCCCCAGTCCACTGTCTTATTCTTTTCTCTTACTCAACAACAACACTAAATTTATCCCACATATGCACACTGTTCACCAATGTATTTGCTATAATCAATATATAATTTAAATATTCTCATACTCTAATACCCATTTCCATTCTAAATAATGTTATCCATGATATGCATCAAACAATGTTTTAGCTACAGATGGGTGAGGAGGATTTAAGAATCAAGGACAGAAAGAACCCTGGAGCAGTGTTTGGATATATATATATATATATTTAAAAATATATTTCATTGAGTTTAGAGAGGAAGGGAGAGAGGGAAAGAGATAGAAACATCAATGATGAGAGAGAATCATTGATTGGCTGCCTCCTGCACGCCCCCTACTGGGGATTGAGCCTGCAACCCAGGCATGTGCCCTTGGCCGGAATCAAACCTGGGACCCTTCAGTCCGCAGGCCGACGCTCTATCCATTGAGCCAAACCAGCTAGGGCTGGATTTGTATATTTTATCCACTCTCTTTGTAGAAGAAATACACAATAGTGGGGCTGACAGAAACCCGTGCAAACCCTTTGTTGATGCACATAGTTTTTGAACACATCAATCCATATCCAAGGTTAAATAAATGGGTAAGAACTTTAGGGTTGTGAAAAAAATAGTGTCAAATAAGGAAGGCATACATCATGGTACAGTGGGGCCTTGACTTAGGAGTGTCCCGACTAACAAGTTTTTTGAGATACCAGCTGTCTCAGGGCCGATTTTTTGCATTGAGTTGACAGAGTAATTTGAGTTAACGAGCTCCTTAACGAGCTCCTTAATGAGCTTGGTCTCCGAACGAATTAAACTCGTAAGTCAAGGCCCCACTGTATAGACAAAAAGTGAGATTTCAGAAAAAGATTTATGGCAAGAATTAGAAGATCAATAAGATTTAAAATGCAACAGCAGAATTTAAATAGATTTTAGAGGCAATAAAGCAGCAAAACTGATGCACTGGAAAACTTAGTTATTGATGCGGGTCTCTCTTAAAATGTATAGGGAATATTAGGAGGGCAATTGTAGATACAAAGAGAAAACACAAAGTAAATCCAAGAATTATGGTGTTTCTGAGAAAGGAAGCAGATTAATTGGCATGAAATCAATAATCAAAGATATAGTTAAAAAAATTTCTTAACTTGGATAGTCACCTGATTACACTGATTTCCAATAAATATAAGCAAAAGTAGACATCCTAGAAACTTTAAAAAATAAAAGATTGAGAAAATAATTCTATTAACATTTGGGCAAAAAGAAAATTTACTTAAAAGGTTAAACAATTAACCCAGCTGTGTGGCTCAGTTAGTTGTACATCGTCCCATATACCAAGAGGTTGCCGGTTCGATTCCAGGTTAGGGTACATGCTAGGGTTTTGGGCTTTATCTCCAGTGTAGGGTGTGTAGGAAGCAGCCAATCAATGATTGTCTCTCATCACTGATGTTTCCATCTCTCTCTCTCCTTTCCTCTCTGAAATCAATAAAAATGGATCAACCGAAGGATTTGTATGCATGCATATAAGCATAACCAATGGGCGCAAGATACTGGGAGGTAGGGGAGGCCGGGGGGAAGGTCAAGGGGGAAAAAAAGAAGAAGACATATGTACTACTCTTTGCAATACTTTAAGCAATAAAACAAAATTTAAAAATATACATATATTTTTTAAAATAAATAATAACATTTAAAAAAGGATAAACAATCAGATGTGCCTCCAATGTTTGTGTTAAATTTCTGAAGAAAATAAAGCCTAGTGTATAAGTTTGAGGGGGAAATAAAGGGTGTCCCAAAATTCACGCAAGAAGTAATTTTGATGGAAAACACAGGTTTATAATTAAAAATTGTAATTTTTTTATTGATTCATAAAGTATACAGTATAGGGTTATGTATGGAATAGGATATAGGGTAAATGGCCTCCATGGCTTTGCTGGCACATACGCACTCTTTTGTTGAAATTTTCCATGACCGTTTTGCATAAATGTGGCTGAATTTCGATGAGGCTCATTTTCATCTTGATGGCTTGGTTAATCAACAAAATTGTCGCTTTTGGGGTTCAGAAAATCCACGAGTAATTGTTGAGAAACAAATGCATCCACAATGTGTCACTGTTTGGTGCGGATTTGGGGCTGGAGGTGTCATCGGACCATTCTTCTTTGAAAATGAGGCTGCTCAGGCAATAACAAAAGAGCGCATATGTGCCAGCAAAGCCATGGAGACCATTTACCCAATATGCTATTCCATACATAACCCTATACTGTATACTTTATGAATCAATAAAAAATTTACAATTTTTAATTATAAACCTGTGTTTTCTATCAAAATTACTTCTTGCGTGAATTTTGGGACACCCCTTTATATGATTAAAGAATTTCATGCTGAGTCAAGTTGCAAATGCAACAGGAAGTCCTCTCCACTCCATTTTTGCACTTGTGAGTGTAATGTGTTTAATCCCCAGCACCTGTGCTATAAACAACATAGGAACTGAAATTAAACACTCGTTTTGAGCAGAATCCCATGCAATCAAAGATTCCAAAAAGTTAGTAAAGAAATTCCTTCAGTGAAAATATGATTTCAATTGACAATCAAAGGAAGAAGAAAAGTTCTTAATTTTGAGTTTTATTAGTAATGATGTCCCCAAATTGTGTGACTTTTCTCTTTAGCATTTTTTTTACATTGGGTACAGGCAGGGGGTGAGTCTCAACACCCAGAATAAGATTGCAGCCATGGAATCTCTGAATTGGGACAATAATAATACCTAATATTTATTGAATACTTATTGTGAACCGGTATTGATCAAAGACCTTGATATGTGCCAGCCCATTTAATCTTCTTAATTATCCTGAGCAGTTAGTTATTATTATTAGCCACATTAACAGATAAGGAAACTAGGCTGTGGTAACTGCGAAACAGCCTTCAATCAGTCTAATCTCAAATACAGAGATAAGCATATAAACCTACATTACCAAATATTTAAAGGAAACAACACTTGAAAGAAAGAAGTCAATCTTAACAGAGTTAATAAGAGACATTAAAAATCTATAATAATAAAAGCATAATATAAATAATTAGACCGGACGTCTTCCGGATGAAGCCAGGGCTGCGAGGTAAGCCCGGGTCCCGGGTGCCAGAGGGAAACTGGTGCCGGCAGCCAAAGGAAGGAAGGCCTACTCTTGCATGAATTTCGTGCATCGAGCCTCTAATATGAAATAAGAACAAAGCATTATTAACTATGTATTTAAAGTTCTTGGAAATAATCTTAATTATTACAAAAAGGTTAGTAAATTGACTAAGTAGCTGAAAAGTCAGCTGGAAGATTGAACCTAGAAAAAAAGATAAATGGAAAGTACTTAAAAATGTTAAGAGCTATGCAAGGTAGTTTAAGAAGTTTCAACATTTACCAAGGAAGATTTCAGGAACAGAGTTCTGAGGGAATGTAGAGGAAGTACTCAAAGATATAAGAAAAGAAAAATATACAGAATTGAAAATATGGTCGTACAGATTGAGAGGGCCATTAAGAACCTACACTTCCACACCGTGGCAAAATTATTGATCAATGGAAAAAAAGTGTTCTCAAAGCTTTGTGAGGAAGAGAAATATAATTCATACAATGGAATGAGGGTCAGATTGTTTTTAGGCTTCTCTTTGATCCAACAAGAAGACACAGAACAATATTTGCAGTTCTGAGAGAGAGAGAGGAAAAAAGAAACTAAAACTTGTATCCATACAAACTAGTACTCAAGTGTGACAGCAAAATGCATGAGCAAGGACTCTAAGTGTACCATCTGAACATTTGAACCTGAAAGAATGCCTAAAAGTTCTACTCTAAAAGAATTTAAAAGATGAATTGAAGAAGAAAACGTGGGATACGTATAACAGTGGTGCCTCCAAAATAAAAAAGATTAAGACACGATTTAAGGTTAAATTAGAATAAATAATTAAAAAATTAAGATTCAGATGATCTCAACATGAGAGGTGGGTGATGGTGGGGTTGAGGATTGAAGAGGGAATTAGATAGAAATAAAACCCCTTGTTATATTTCAGGGGATGCAAGGGAGAATGGAGTAACCCTTCACATTAATGGAAAATTATGTCTGGATATTTGTGTTAACCTAAGGATAACCAGTTGAAGAACTGAGAGAGAATGCATAATTTAAAACATTAGGGGATAAAGAATGAAAAACTCATGCTCAATTCAAAGATATGTAAAAAAGGAGAAGAAAAGAAAACCAAGAAACATGGCGAATACAAAATTTAAAACAAGATGGTGAATAAGTTGAAATATGACTAGTCCCAAGAAGTATGGATGAGTTAACTTGGACAATTAAAAGACAGACTGAATTTAGATTATATTTTAGATTATATTTATAGGAGACAATGATAACAATAGGAAAATTAAAATAATGATAGAGAAATTGAGGTACCGGAGAAATATTAACAGGAGGGAAGTGAGAATCACAGTAATATCAGCTTAAAAAATCAAATCAAAGTCCAAAACAGAAATAGAGAAAAAGATAAATATTTCACTTTGATAAAAGATGCCATCTAAAAAGAAAAAAAATAGTATAACTTAATAGCATAGTTTTTAAACATAAGATGAATACATAAAAGAAGATGAAAATCGGCAAAAATAGTAAATAACTTTAATATATCTTTTCTAGATTCCAATAATTCAAGCAAGAAAAACATCATTTTGCTTTGTTATTGCTTATTAATTATCATTTTTTTCTCTGGCCAAATCCCTCCAAAAAACTGAAGTTATTTTTGGAGTTTTCATAAGCTGGATTGATCAACTTTCATTGTTCCTAGATTTTAAATCAGGCTTTTCTCATGTCCAGGTTGTAAAATAATTTACCCATTTCCCTCCCATTACCTGTATGATTTCATATTTAAAAATTTAGATTTATGATCCAAATGGAATTTGTTCTGGTTTATAGATGAAATATAGATCCAATTTTTATCTTTTTCCAAATGGTTACCATTTGTTCAATACTACTTATTAAGATATCTCTCTGTACCTCAGAAATTTGAGATACCACATCTTCTATATATAAAAGCCTAAATGACCATCCGACAGTTCAATTGTCTGACCAGTAACTATGACGCACACTGACAACCAGGGGCAGACACTCAATGCAGGAGCTGCCAAGCTGCAGTTCTCGGGTTACGCACCCAGAACCAGAGAGGAGGGAGCCTGATTCCTGGGTGCATCACCAGAGAACTGCCCTCTTGTAATCCGGGACCCCTCAGGAGATGTAGGAGAGCTGGTTTCGGCCCGATCCCCGCAGGCCAGGCCGAGGGACCCCACTGGTGAACTCGGCCTCTAATCCTATATAATAAAAGGGTAATATGCAAACTGACCCTAACAGCAGAACAACTGGGAATGACTGGTCACTATGACACACACTGACCACCAGGGGGCAGACGCTTAATGCAGGAGCTGCCCCCTGGTGGTCAGTGGGCTCCCACAGGGGGAGCTCTGCTCAGCCACAAGCCAGGCTGACGGCTGTCAGTACAGTGGTGGTGGTGGGAGCCTCTCCCGCCTTCTCAGCAGCACTAAGGATGTCCGACTTCAGCTTAGGCCTGCTCCCCGCTGGCTAATGGACATCCCCCGAGGGCTGCCGGGCTGCCAGAGGGATGTATGACTGCCAGCTTGAGCCCAATCCCCCAGGGAGCGGGCCTAAGCTAGCAGGTGGACATCTCCGAGAGTCCCAGACTGCAAGAGGGCATAGGCCGGGCTGAGGGACCTCCCGGAGTGCACAAATTTTTGTGCACTGGGCCTCTAGTTTATGATATTTATGGATCATTTATCTTGTTTCATTGATCTGTCTACTCATATGCCAATATCGCAGTGTTTTATTTATTTGTTAAATATATTTTTATTTATTTCAGAGGGGAAGGGAGAGGGAGAGAGAGATAGAAACTTCAATGATGGAGAGGAGAATCATTGAAATGCTGCCTCCTATAGCCCCCCCCCCCCCCCCACACACACACACTGGGATTGAGCCCTCAACCTGGGCATGTGCCCTGACTGGGAATTGAACTGTGACCTCCTGGCTCAGAGGTTAAGGCTCAATCACTGAGTCACGCTGGCCAGGCGATTAATGAAAACTTTCAATGTTTATGTAGCCAGTAGTAATAATTAACAGTAATCTTTATTATTAATGTCAACACTTTTGCATATTTCATTTAGCTCTGCAGTTGATTTAGAGTTGATATTTTAAATATGGTATGAGGCAGTAGTCAAGATTTATTTTTACTTGTATGGCTATACAGTGGACTCAGCATAATGTATTGAAAACACCACTTCTTCCACTTCGCTGCAGCGACATTTCTCAAAACAGTCCTGTGTTGCCCAGCCAGTGTGGCTCAGTGGTTGAGCATCGATCCATGAACCAAGAGGTTGCCTATTTGATTCCCAGTCAGGGCACATGCCCAGGTTGCAGGCTCCATCTCCAGTGGGGGCCCTGCAGGAGGCAGCAGATCGATGTTTTTTTCTCAAAAAAAAAAAACATCTCTCTATCGTTCTCCTTTCCCCTCTCTCTAAAATCAATAAAACCATATGAAAAAAACCACAAAGAGGTCCAGTGTGCCTGTATGTGCAGATGTGTGTTCTGGCTTCTCCTTTGCCCAAATAACACTTAGTTCTTTAATGACAAGTCTTACTATTTGACAGAACCTCTTCCTCCACCTTCATGAATGTTTTGGCTATTCTAGAACCTCTTCTATCTATACTAATAAAAGGGTAATATGCTAATTAGACTGGACATTTTCTGGACGACCTTCTGGACATCCTTCCTGACAAAGTCGGGCCCGGGTGAAGCCTCCCGCCCGCGGTCCCGGGCATCAGCATCTGCAGCTGCAGCCCAGGAGAGGGCGAAGCCACCCGCCTGTGGTCCTGGGTGCCAGCAGCTGTGGCTGCGGGCCAGGCAAAGCCAGCCTGGGTCCCAGGTGCCTTGCCTGTGGCCGGCCAGAAGGAGGGAAGCCGGGTCCCGGGTGCGGGGCCAAGGCAGAGGTGGTTAGGGGTGATCAGGTCTTCAGGGGAGCAGTTGGGGTCATGAGGCAGGCAGGCAGAGGTGGTTAGGGGTGATCAGGCAGGCAGAGGTGGTTAGAGGCTATGAGGCAGGCAGGCAGAGATGGTTAGGGGTGATCAGGCAGGCAGGCAGGTGAGTGGTTAGGAACCAGCGATCCCAGATTGTGAGAGGCAGTCAGACATCCCCTGAGGGATCCCGGATTGTAGAGGGTGCAGGCTGGACTGAGGGATCCCCCCCCACCCCCGTCCTGTGCACAATTTTGTGCACCAGGCCTCTAGTTTCATATAAATTTGGAACCAGATGGTCAATTTTTTGAAAAAAAAAAGAAAAGAAAAGAAAAAAGGAAAAAAGAGAAACCTCCTGGGATTTCATTGAGCTCGGAGTCATCAATTTTGAGAGAACTGACATCTTTACAATATTGAGTCTTTGAAACCACAAATAAACTATCTCTCTCCATTTTTTTAGGTCTTCTTAATTTCTTTGTACTATGTTTGATCTTTTTCTAGATAGGGGCTTGCACATCTTTCAGTTATAATAAGTATGTGATTCTCTTTGATACTTTAAAAAATCACATATTAAAAATTTTATTTTCTAACTATGTTGCTAACATATAAAAACACTTAATTTTTAAAATGTTGACCTTGTATTACAATCTTGGTAAACTCACTTTTTAATTCTTATAATGTATGTACCAATTCCTTCTTGAATGATTATTTTATTTTCATTTTGAGTCTTGAAACTTTTAACTAATTAAGTAATGAATTAATTAATCAACTGCCTATTGCACTTGCTAGGGTCTCTGCTTCAATCTGAAGGAGGCAATGAGAGTGGGCATGCTTGTTTTGTTCTTCAGCACAAAGAGGTCTCTCTCTCCATTTCTTTCTATTTGTAAATGCTGTTGAAGGACTTGTAAGATGAGCATATTCCTGGCTCAACATGTAAAGATGACAATTTCTCTCTGCCATTAATGTATCAGTTCTAAAGAGTCCCATTTGAAATCCTCAGAGTATATTTCATAGGCCTTGATAAACTGATTAAAAAATTATCTAAAGGAGAATGTATACATACAAGAATTGCCAAGGAATTTTCGGAGAGCAAAAACAGTGAGAGGGTTTGGGCTAGATATTAAAACACATTTGTCTTAGGTCAGCTATCCTAGAAGCAGAGCTGAAGACAGGGATTCCTGTTCAGGTATTTGGAGGGGGTGTGTGTCTTTGAGAGAAGCAGGACTAGATAAGGGAAACATGTTAATCAGTCATGTGGCCTCAGCAAGAGTTTAGCTCCAGTCTGATCCTATGGAGGAAGCTCTGGATGACAAATTGCATTTATAAAATGAGTCCTATTTTGATGCAAGGGGACTGTCCTGTCCTTTAATCTCCTTACGCCAATGACTCACTCCTGAGGTGTGCCCTGGTGAGGGTGGGGTGCTGTGTATTTCCTGGCAGGGGTTCCCATTGAGCTGAGAGTCATTTGACAGAAGGGCAGCTGTGAGTTATCAGCCAAACCAGTAACTGGGTGATAGAAACACTGGCTGGTTAAGAGAATTGGGGTGGGACCCCAGCAGCATCCACTACATTATAGGCTTGGAGACAAAAATGTTATAAGCCAGTATTAGTAACAGACAGGCAGAGGTTGTGCCAAACTTGGGATGGGATGTGGAACTCATTACTACTCTGAGTCAGGGCTTAATTAGCTTCTGTCCTCACTCATAAGAATAGAAACAATTTTTATAGTTTCTAATTATTAACATATCTACCTTTAGGACAGTTTTGATACTAGAAGGGGTTGATAAAATAGAAGGGGAAGGGATCCAATGCTTGAAGGTTTTGATGACATTGAAAATTAGGGTTAGAAAGATCAAGGACAGGCATCTGTAACCAGATGGAGAAATTTTGGTGGTCCAGTTAAATTTTGGGTTACAGCAGGAGTAGTCCCTGGTGATGG
>NW_005871084.1:6225367-6243577 GCF_000147115.1 Myotis lucifugus
TGAGTGACTTCCCTCAGTGAAGACTTTGTGGGGTGAGGTGGTCTCAGGGAAAGCCAGGCATCCTTGTGAGGACCGGGTGATAGAGAAAATGCTTTAGGAAGAAGCAGAGAGCAAATGGAAATAGCTGGGCATTGGAACAGGGAGTCTAGGGTCCCAGAGAAAGGAATGAGAAGACATACTGATAGGAATACTAAAACATAAAACATAATTGCCAACTCAATGATTCTATGCCATTTTTTAAAAATGTTTATTTATTGGGGGTGACAGTGATTTATATATTTCAAGAATACAATTCTATGATACATCACCTGTATGTTGCATTGTGTGTTTACCACTCAAAGTCAAAACTTCTTCTGTCACCATTTGTTTGACCCCTTTTACCCTGTACTACCCTCTACTCAACTTCCTTTTGGTAATGTGTCTATGAGATTTTGTTTGTTTTTTCATTTCATTGGCATCCAGGGTTGACTCCATAACTAAGTGCTAATTCTTTCCAAACCTTCCGCAGTTTGCACATTTGTCAGAGAGAGTTAGAAAGCAAAGTTAATTATGTACAGCTTTGAGTTTGCTTAAAGAGGTGTAATCAGCATATTTTTTTTAAAAAGCAAACTGTGAGTATTGAGATTGGCACAGGCATCAGCCAGCCCTTAGAAGCCGTATCGCTGAGATAAGTTGCTTCCTTAAGCAGACATTCACGTGAGAGGGGAAGAGCTTAGATATCCTTCTAGGATTCGCTGCTTGGTAATGTGATGAATCTCCACACCTTCAGTCCAAGCACTGCTTCCTTTAATGAACTAGTAGAGCCAGTAAGGGTGCCCCAGGATTGGTAGGAAAAACTGGAATTTGGAGGTAGAACTTCCTGTTGAGGATTTTGTTTTAGTAGTGTTGTTTTCCTGAGTTCAGTGAGCTTGTTGGATGTTTATGAATGATTGATGCTTAGCCCAATGTTTGCTACACAATAGATTCTCAATAAATGCTTATCGAATGAATAAAACGTGAGAGACATCATAATTAATAAACAGAATACTTGAGAACAAGAGCGTGTGTGTGTGTGTGTGTGTGTGTGTGTGTGTTTGGCTGCCTGCCCAAACTTTTCTCATGACGTTTTCTCACTACATTTCTAGCAAAATAGTTTTTTATATTTTCATTTTCTTCTTTGCATTTGGCATCCCCCACATAATGAAACCGCAAATTTAACTTAATTACAGAGACTGGGCTTGTCAGGACATAGCTCTCTACATCTGTGGTAAATAAGTATGCATTGATTCAGAGCTTCCTGTGGCCATAAACCACTGGTTCCCAACCTCAGCTGCACATTAAGTCACCTGGGGTGATATAAATTCTGATGCCTGGTTCCCACCCCAGCGATGCTGACTCAGTGCGTGGGGTTTGGGCATAGATCTTTTTTTCTTCCCTTTAAGTTCCCCAGGAGATTTTAATGTGCACCCAAGGTGGAGAACCAGTTTTTCTCAGAGGATCCCTGATATCATTAGGGTTGAAGGCCCTCTCAGAGTCTCCCCCTGCTGGGTAATAATTCATTTAACTTGGCTGTTCTAATGCTGCCTGTGGTCCTGGGTTGAGCCCCTGAATTTGGTTTAATTTTGTTTTCTGGTTAATTTAGATCGCTTTATACTTGGCTCCCCAAAAGAATTTCTAAGAGATTTTTGAGAAGTGAGAAATTGCAGCTCTCTTCCTCTAAGTCTAATGTGTATCTTATCTGAGCTACAGTTCACAATGCAATTACTGACAACTTCAAGTGCATAACTTCATGGCCATGCAGGACATAGAAAATGCAATCCTCAATTTTGTCATAAGCCTTGCATGCTAATTTTATGAGGGACATTATCATTGAGAAACCAAAGGTTGTTTCACTGGAAATGCAAAAATGGTAATGACTAGGGAGAGGCAGAGGGAGAGATATAAATTAAAGATCTAAATTACTCATGTTACACGTGCTTCCCAGGTCCATGCTCAGACACCTCTGTCTCTCCAGAAGCCAGGTAAGTTCTCTCTTCAGCTCCCACTGAAGACTTTTTGTGTTTTGAGAATGTTTGTTGATTTGAAAGAAGAACTTTTATAGTGGATAACTTTCCTTGGGGTGGTTTTATTTACTTCAGTGCCTACATAGCCACGAAACAGTATCTTCTTCATGTTGTTTGACAGCAGGTTAATTCATTGTATTTCTGGGTTAACCTGCAAGGAATCCCTGTGAGTAAGTTCAGGGGTGAAATGGAAGTTTGAACAGCAGATGGAAGATGTCTTAGCTAGCAGGATGGGTCCTTGATTGCAAAGAACCCCCCAAAGTCTGTAGACTGTCAAAAAAATTATTCTGCCTTAATCTCATTCTTGTTTTAGATTTTTTTCTTAAAGCCTTTATTAACTAATTATTAACATCTCTAGGTAGCTGGAGATGAAGAAAATATAAAATGTAGTTTATTTGTGGTAAATATTAATTGTTCTTAAAAGTTTGTTTGATGAGATAAAAGTAATGTGAACTTACTGTATAAACTGAAAAAATGTAGAAAATTAAAATAAACAAAAATTATAAAAAGGAAACTCTTTCACTTCCACTTAATAATCCATGGCATTACCGTTGAGGAAAAATTGAGCCAAGAATCAAGTTTTCATTCAGTTAGGCGTTGGGGTTTAAGAGAGTGAATGCATCCTACCATCTCTGCACAGGATTTTGAATCAATTGAGAAAATATTAGAGAAGGATACACTCTTGGCTTTATTGTTGTTATGGCTGGACCAGAGAACACAGCTTGGATCCGAGGCCATGGGTTTCCTCTGGCTTCCCCTTGCCAGTCATGGGTGCAGCATCTGGGCAAGCCAGACGAAGAGGGCAGGCACTGGGCCTGCGGGGAGCTTACCTCAGGGAGGAGGCAGTGGGCAGGCAGATGCAGGCAGGTTCTGACAGAGAGCAAGAGAGAGTCAAACCAAGGCACCTAGCTCCCTGGGGAAATGAGAACCGAGAAGCACCAGATGGTGCCCAGCTGATGCACATCTCCAGTCAAGAGAAGGCTACGCTAGGGGGTGAGAAGCAGGCCACAGGGACTTTTCCATCTTTTTTTTCTTTAAAGAAAACACTGTATTGGGGTATAATTGATATGCATAAAGCTTACATATTTAATGTATACAACTTAATCCCTGTGATCAAGACCATAAACATACATATATCACCTTCAGAAGGGTTTGTAGCTATTATCGTTGTCAGAGGAAGTACTGTCTGAAATACTCTCTGAGAGTTCTGCAGCTCAAATCCAGGCCTATCTCAGTATCTGAATTTAATTTGTTTATTGAAATATTCCATAACCCCCCTTTTTCTGGATCAATGCAGGAAGAGAAGCAAGAAGGGTTCCCATGATCTAAAGCAATTCCAACAAGTGCTCATTTGGTTTTTCTTTAAAAAATTATTTTTCAATTAAAGTTCACATTCAGTATTATTTTGTATTAGTTTTGATTTGTTGTTGATATTCTAGATCTCACTAGGATCATCATGGAATCACTTGGCGCAGTGACCTTTGGGTTTAATCTTTTCAAAGAGCTGAATAGAGAAAACAATGGCAACATCTTCTTTTCCCCTGCGAGCATCTTAGCGGCTATCGGCATGCTCCTCCTGCGGACCCGGGGAGCCACTGCCAACCGGCTGCAGAAGGTAGGTAAGATGGCAGCCATGGCTTTTCTGGCAGACTCTTTTCTGGGATGGGCCTTCAAAAATTGCCTTGGAAACATGATCTTTTTGACCCATGGGCCAGGAAACAAAGAAAGTGTGTGAGGACATGAAGTAGTTTTAGGTTTATCTCTTCCCTCTCCAAATTCCACCCTGCCATCTGCTCCCTGGTGCTTGAAATTCCTCCAGATGAGGGCTGGGTGAGGCCCTGTCCAAAGACATTAACCTGATAAAGACAGAACCATGCCGACTGGGAAAAGTTGCACAATCCCCACTGGGGTATATAGGACACATCAAAGATGAGTACGTGCATGGGTGAACCAATTTAAGCTCCTCTGAAGACAGCCAGAGCTTTTCATGATTTGGCAAGGAGACAAATCTTCCTGTGTGACACTGAGGAGTCTTTAGCAAATGTCCACTTCCCCTGACTGATTCTGTGTGGGGCTTTCTCTGCTCTGATCCCTGTCATGATATTTTCTGTCTTTTCCAGGTGCTTCTCTCTGAAAAAGACACAGATAGCTCAAGAATCAAAGCTGAAGAAAAAGAGGTGGGAAACATGTCTTACCAACTTCACTAAGGTGGCTTAGTAGATGTGGGCTCACTGGGGAAATGCGTAGAGGAGGTACTACTTCATGCTTTTTTTTTTAAAATCTTTATTGTTGAAAGTATTACATATGTCCCCATTTTTCCCCAGTTGACCCCTTCTAGCCCATCCCCACCCCCACCCCAGGCCTCCACCACCCTATTGTCTGTGTTCATGGGTTATGCATACAAGTTCTTTGGTTGATCTCTTCCCTTCTACTCACCCACCCCCACCTCCCCTCTGAGATTCGACAGTCTGTTCCATGCTTCTATAAGCAATAATAATCACAGCAGTGCAATAATGTTACTAGGGTTATACAATTATAATAAACCATTAGTGTTAAGAGGAGAGCTTAACTTGAATGCACACTAACCACTATGATAGATCCTGGTAAAGGCTAACAGACTGAGAAAGTCCCTATAGCAGAGTAGATGGGTTTGGAGTGAAACAGATTTGGGTTCAAATCCCGGCCCAGTTAGTTAACAGTTGTGCTACTTTGAGCAAGTTATTAATCTTCTTTGGGCCTTTATAAATATAGTAGACTGTCTGGAACACTGGTGACTTGCCTAGTGGTGGTCATGGTAGTAGTAAGTGATATTTTTACTACATTGTATTTTTATTTTAAGTCCCTTCATTGCCTGCTCTGATGTTTTATTAAAAAAACCTAGAGGCCCGGTGCAAGAAATTCATGCACAAGGGTGGGGGGGGGGTCCTTAGCCCGGCCTGTACCCTGTCCAATCTGGGACCCCTCGGACATCCCACTCACCTGCCTGACTGCCTGATCGCTTCTAACCACTCTTCCTGATAACCCCTAATCACCTCTGCCTGCCTGCCTGATCACCCCTAACCACCTATGCCTGATGGCCTGGTTGCCCCTAACCACCCTCCCCTGCCAGCCTGGTCACCCCTAACTGCCTCTGCCTCAGCCCCCACCATCATGGCTTTGTCCAGAAGGACATCTGGATGGATGTCTGGAAGACATGTGGTCTAATTAGCATATTACTCTTGTATTAGTATAGATATTAGCACAGGATTAATGTCTTCTTGGGGTCTCTTTCAGCTGTAGGGTTGTAATATTCCTCCCCTGAATACAGAGTATGCAAACATTGGAGGGATATTAAGTCCATAGGTTGGTGTTGGCATTTGGAGATGGTTAGAGCTCTCAGGAAGGGCATATCTGACTTGACAGTAGTCATAGCTCAGCCCCAGACCCTCATAAAATCAGGGGTCAAGTCACCCAGCAATATGGACGATTCATTTTACATCCCACATGTCCAGGTTGTCTGGTTTCCTCATGTGTATATAGAGAGTCAGGCTTCCTTCCAGGTTTTGTAAAACAGAGTTGGGGTAGATAACTGCTCTGCTGTCCACTCAGTCAAGAAACACAGTTGTTTGACAGTACTTTCCCTCCCAAATAGAATCTTTGTGTGAATTGAAAAAAAAAAAAGAACAGAGATACTAGAAAATTTAAGATAGTATGTGGTTCAGATTTGTGGTTCTCATTTCATTTCTATGAGACAGCACCGGTTTATAGCATATATTTGGGAGGTAGGGTGGGTGCATGTTCCACTTTATTAAGTATTACCTAATGTTGCCTGGCCGGTGTGGCTCAGTGGAGGCCAGGAGGTCATGGTTCAATTCCCAGTCTGGGCACATGCTGGGGTTAGGGGATCGATCCCCAACAGGGGGCATACAGGAGGCAGCCCCATCAATAATTCTCTCTCATCATTGATGTTTCTATTTCTTTCTTTCTCCCTCTCCCTTCCTCTCTGGAATCAATTATACACACACACACACACACACACACACACACACACACACATATATATATATATGTATATATACTAGAAGCTCGGTGCACAAAATTCATGCACAGATAGGGTCCCTAGGCCTGGCCGGCAATCAGGGGCATTCGGCAGGGTGATCTGGGACTGGTGATTGATTGATTGATTGATTGGTAATGATTGTGACTACTTTAGATACTTCATATGAGTGGAAGCATACTAGTACGTATCTGTTTGTATGTGTGTGAGTGTGTGTGTGCGTGTGTGCATGCAAATGGCTTATTTTGTTTACATATGTCTTTGAGATTTATCCATGTTGACACATATGACAATATTTCCTCCTTTTTAAAAGGCTGCATGATATTCCTTTGTATTTATATACCACAATTACTTTATCCATTCATCTGTTGATGGGCATTTGGGCTGCTTCTACCACTTGGCTATTGTGAATAGTACTGAAAATATATTTTTATTGATTTAAGAGAGGATGGGAGAGGGAGAGAGAGATAGAAACATCAATGATGAGAGAATCATCGATGGGTTGCCTCTTGCATGCCCCCTACTGGGGATCGATTCCACAACCTGGGCATGTACCCTGATTGGGGAATTGAACTGTGACGTCTTGGTTCGTAGGTCGATACTCAACCACTGAGCCACACTGGCTGGGCTCACTGTGGTTTTGATAGTTGCATTATTCTTATGATTAGTGGTGTTGGGCATCTTTTCAGATGCTGTTGGCCATTTGCATGTTTTCTTTGGGGAAGTGTCCAGTCAAGTTCTTTGCCCATATTTTTCATTGGGTTACTTTTGTTGTTGAGTTGTAGAAGTTTATTATATAGTCTGGACATTAACCCCTCATCAAATATATAATTTGCAAGTATTTCCTCTCATTATGCAGGTTGCCTTTTCACTCTGTTGATTGTTTGATGAGCAGAAGTTTTTTAGTTTGATTTAATTCCATTTGTTTGTTTTTGTCTTTGTTGCCTGTGCTTTTGATGTCATGCTCAAGAAATCATTACCAAATCTAGTGTCCTAAAGTTTTCCTCTTATGTCTTCTTCTAGTAGTTTTATAGTTGTAGGTGTTATTGTTAGTCTTTAACCTATTTTGAGTCTTTTTTTTTGTATATGTGTAAGGTAAGGGTCCAACTTCATGCTTTTGCAAGTAGATATTCAGTTTTCCCAGCACCTTGTTTTGAATAGACTGTCCTTTTCTCATTGTGTGGTCTTGGCACCCTTGTTGAAAATTATTTGGCCATTTAAGCAAGGGTTTATTTCTGGACTATTTATTATTTCTGTTGGTCCATATATCTTATATATCTTTCTTTATGCCAGTACCACACCATTTTGCTTACTGATGCTTTGTAGTATATTTTAAAATAAGGAAGTGTGAAGCCTCCAACTTTACTCTTTATTTTCTAGGTTGCTCTGGTTACTCAGGGTTCCTTGAGATTCCATATGAATTTTAGTTTTTTTTTCCTATTAAAAAAGTTACTGGGATTTTGATAGGGATTGTATTGAATCTATACATCACTTTGGGTAATAGAAATATTTCAATTATATTACATCCTCCAATCATTAGCATGGAATGTCTTCCCATTTATTTGTATTTTCTTTAATTTTTTGAAGCAATATTTTGTAGTTTCAGTGAACAAGTCTTTTACCTTCTTAGTTATGTAATTTGTCCTTTTTGATATTACAGTATATGGGATTATTTTCTTAATTACTTTTTGCATTGGTCAATGTTATTGTATAGAGATATAACTGATTTTTTAATGTAGATTTTGTGTTCTGCAATTTGCTGAATTAATTTATTAGTTGTAACATTTTTTGTGGAATCTTTAAGACTTTCTACATGTAGAAATTTATCTATTTCTTCTAGGCTATTCATTACTTTGATATAGATACTTGTGCATAGTAGTTCCTTATAGTCCTTTTAATTTCCAGACATTTCTAATTTTACTTATTGGAGTCTTCTGTTCTTTTCTTAGTCTAGCTAAGGGTTTGTCAATTTTGTTGATCTTCTTAAAAAACAACAACCCATAACTCTCTTGCTTTTGTTTATTTTTCTTTTGTTTTTCTACTGTCTATTTTGTTTATTTCTGCTTTAAATGTAACTCTAACTTTTGGTTTAGTTTGTTCTTTTCCTAGTCCCTTGAGATGTAAAGTTAAGTTGTTGATTTAATTTGTTCCTTTGATTGGGTCATGTTTCCTTGTTTCTTTGCATGCTTGTTATCTTCTGTTGGGATTTTGGCATTTGGAAACCCAGCCATACAGGAAGAAATTAAAATATATATATATATATTTGTTGTTGTTGTTGATTTTAGAGAGGGAAGGAGAGGGAGAGATAGAAATATCAATGATGAGAATCATTGATTGGCTACCTCCTACACACCCCACTCTGGGATCTAGTTCACAACCCGGGCATGTGCCTTGACTGTGAATTCCTGGTTCATAGGTCGACACTCAACCATTGAGCCACACCAGCAAGGCAGGAAAATTTTTTTTAAACCAGGCTGACCAGAGATTCTGGAGATGTCTTAAGCCTTTCCTGGGGCTGCATTCTCTCTGGGAAGGTGTTTGTGATGTCCCAATTGAAGTTCGCCTGTTTCTATTCAGGAGCTCTCCCTGGTGTCTATCTGTGGTACTGCAGAATTTGGTGACTGTTAATTGTCTTTGTTCTTAGTGGCTATCCTGGTGCCCTATTCCTATCAGCACTTATGTTCAGGCAAGACAGAAACCAAGCCCTCAGTCAGCTTCTGGAAAGGTCAGAATGTTAGTTATACATCGCACTCTTCTGTTTCTCTCCCCAGGGAGCTATGATTTTTTTTTTAAATTAGGCTTCAATGCAGTTGGTTTCACGCTTAGTGGGATACAGAAACCTCTTAACTGATTTCCTGATTCCTTACAAAGGTATTTGTTTCTTGTATTGTTGTTAAGTCAGTATCTCTAGTTTGGGGCTTTTTGTTCTTAATCTTTTTTTAAATTAAATATATTTTATTGATTTTTTTACAGAGAGGAAGGGAGAGAGATAGAGAGTTAGAAACATTGATGAGAGAGAAACATTGATCAGCTGCCTCCTGCACATCTCCTACTGGGGATGTCCTCGCAACCCAGGTACATGCCCTTGACTGGAATTGAACCTGGGACCTTTCAGTCCGCAGGCTGAAGCTCTATCCACTGAGCCAAACCGGTTTCGGCTTATTCTTAATCTTGATGACATCACTCCTGGGAAGTTTCTTTAGTAAAGATTTGCATGTAGTAGATGCTATCAGGTTGCATTGACCTTTGCTCTTGAATGAATGTTAAACTATGTGTTGCATTCTAAGTTGAGATTTTTTCTCAACTCTTTGAAGATAGCATTCTTCTCTCTGTGTCTAATGTTGCTGTTAAGAAGTTGGTTTATTTGACAATCTTCAGTAGGTGATCTCTCTGACTGCATTTAAGTTTTGCTGTTTTTGTTGTTTCTGAATTTTACTGCAATGTGTCTAGATGTGGAGTTATTAATTTACCAAGACATATTTACTGTGCTATCTCAATATGAAAATTCATAGTTTTTATCAATTCTGAAAAAGTCTCAGTCAATTAATATTTTGAATAATGCATGTACTCCAGTCTTTATTGTCTATTGGAAGGATGCTACAATTTGTATTCTATCTTCTAGATTTCTTTGTCATACATATTTTCATCACTTTTTGTCTTTATGTTTCATTATGAGAAAATTATTCAGATCTATCAAGTCTATCAATTTAGCAGTGCCTAATTGGCTGTTAAACCCATCTATTGAGCTTTAAAATTTTTTAAATAAATCTTTATTGTTCAGATTATTACAGTTGTTCTCCCTTTTTCCCCCCATAGCTCCCCTCCACCCAGTTCCCACCTCACCCTCTGCCCTTACCCCTCCCCCCCCCCCCACTGTCCTCATCCATAGGTGCACGCTTTTTGTTGCTGGGTCATACACATGGAAAATGTAGCTATTTCCATCTGTGATGTGTCCCTGTGTTCAGCCTCACAGGGACCGTCTCAGCCTCACAGGGGCCGTCACAGCCTCACAGGGGGCGCCGCATCTCATGTTGGGGGTGAAGGTGCGAGACAGAAGCTCCTCTCGCTGTCTCTCCTGCTGCTCCATTGCGTATCACCGATGCTGGAAGTTTCTGAGAGCATTCTGCAGGTGCTGGACATCATACTTTAACTGGTCAACACGAAGTTTGGCATTCTGTCTTTTGTTGGGCGGCTCCTTGTTGGATGAAATCTCCAGGTGTTCTTGCTGGCTGAATATCTGGTATGCTTGCTTGGATTTCATTTTCTACTAAGTGCACAGACTGCTTGTCTGCCGTCTCCCGGTGTCCCATGTGAGACTGGATCTGGTGGACCTGTTTGTGCGTTTGCTGGTACAGTGGTTCCATGTTGCCGGCCCAGCCAGGTCCGGTTCCGGCTTCCACCAAACCTGATTCTGCTTCTTGAGTGTGTCCCTTATGGGTGCGAGGAGTTGAAATCTGCAGTTTGTTGGGTTAAGCTGCAAAAGTGCAGGTGGTTCCTTTTGTGCCACTGGCACAGCTTGGGTGGGGATGTAAATTGAGTAGGGCAGGGCCTCAGGGAATCACCAGGGAGGAGCAAACAGCAATGGCGTCTCTGCAACTCCTCGCCACTCCGCGACTTCGTGTCTCCGAGTCCCCGAGTGCCGGCGAGAAAGTGGCCCTCACTTTCCGACCTGCTGCAAGGCCGTCCCGCCTCTCCCCGTAGGGGTCTGGGACCTCAGAATCCTGCCCCAAACAAGCTCAGTGGATTCGAGAGTTTGTGACCCCTTTCAATTGAAAAAAAACCATGCATCCAGTTGCAGCCCGCCTGGCGCGCGACTCTGTACCTCTGTTCTTGGTGCCTCTGCATATCCTACTCAGTCTCAATGCTCTTCTTTCTTTCCTTCCAGTTGTAGAACTTCCACTGGGCCAGCTTTCCCATGGTTCTGAATGATTGCTGTTTTGTCTTATAGTTGGTATTTTCAATGTTGTTGTGGGAGGCAGCACGCACAGGTCTGTACCTTATGCTGCCATCTTGGTTCTCTCAAGCTTTTAAATTTTAATGCTTATTGAACATATAGGAATTCTAGTTGATTATAAAATGAACCTGGAACTTGATAGCAGTGTCTTGTTTCTCAACCATATTTTCAATATCTTTTTTCAAAGTACTGCTTTTTAAGTGTGATATCTGATAATATCAACACTTAAACTCCTTGAGAATCCAATATGGCTGTTTGCTCCCCCCCCCCCCCCATCAATTCTTGATGTGGGACTTACTTACTTACTTTCTCATGATTTATAGTTTGGGAATATGAGCGAATATTTGGTTGGTAATCTATGGTTGTCCAGCAAAACCTATGGTATAGTTACCTTTCTAATACAGTTACTTTTTTTTCTGGAATAAGATCCTGGGATGTTATCAACCCAGGGCCACTTTAAGTTAATTTCTTAGTTTGGGGTTTCCCCATCCACAGAGATAGTATAATTTCAAACCTGAAACCTGTTTGACAGTAGGCCCTTATTCTCTTTCTCCATTTTTCAGGTCAACTTAGTCACAACTGTCCCACTGGAGAAATACTCCCACTACATCCTTCTCTTTATAGCAATCCATTATTCCCTATAGGTTCAATACCTTGACCTGCTCACATCACATATCAGTCAACCTGAGCAGCCATGAATGATCACTGGACATTTAAAGGTTCACAATAACAAGGAGGGAGGCAAAGGTCAAATTTAGCCTCAGATACTTTGTTAGAGAAGCATGTATTTCCATCTGAATGTCTTCAAATGTTCATTAGTTCATTAGCATAAAAATTAACTGAGTGTCTTTTAAGTGCCAGATACTACTCTGGGCATTGAGTAGTCAGTCATGAAATAAAAAGATGAAGCAAGCAAATAAACAAAAGACCCATGGGCTTTATATTCTAGAGGAAGAAAACCTTTCCGTTCTCAGTGCAATCAGGGATAAGCTTTTCCGTTCAAAATTTAAATGATTCTCTCTGGAATCCAGCGTGAATGGTGGATAGAGGTAGCCAGACATCACTTAACAGGCAGGGGGCAGTGTTCCTATCTGTTTTAGGGACATAAGCTCTGTCATCTGGCCCTGCCATGAAGCACTCACTTCTCAGCCTTCAATCAGAAAATGGATGGATTCTACAAAAAATGTCTAGAAAAGTTTTTTACCTCCCCCCTCCCCAGAGATAAGAAAAAAATATCAGTTCAGTCCAGTATATAGCTAACAAAGGGCTGCTTACACCATCAGGATTTACTTTTTTTATCCATTGTCTGGAACAGATATGGCCAAGTTTAAGTGGATAAGAGTCATCTGAGGAATCATTTACTTCCTCCAGTTGCTTAGTATTGTGGGAAGCTAAAAGCAAGCTTATGAACCACTTAGTGGGCAATTACATTTGAGATGAAAAATGCAACCTGAGCCAGAAAAGCTAGATCTGTGGTATTGGGCCAAAGAGCAAGCTTCTTTGTGGAGCTGAGATTGGTTGTGACTTACATTAGTGATTTGTGTAAAAGCCAGCTAACATCCAGGGGCCACACCAAATTCACAGGCCATCCTCAAGGCTGCCAAGCTGAGGGAGAGACCCAGCAGCCATGACTTTCTGGGGCAGAATCTAGGCTTGCTTTTGCTAAGGTAAATCATTGAGTTTTTGTTTTGTTTTGAAGATTGAGAAGACCGAAGAGATACACCATCAATTCCAAACATTTTTGAGTGAAATAAGCAAACCCAATAATAATTATGAGCTGAAAATAGCCAACAGGCTATTTGGAGAGAAGACATACCTTTTCCTTCAAGTAAGTTTTGCTGTGTCCACCACTTCTGTGAGTGGTATTCATGAATGGCCAATGGCTCTGTTAGGACTGTGGGTCCTAGTGGCATGCTGCCTACATTAACTGCCTGGCTTGGCCCAGATCACCTGGCACCCCCCTGCCTATTTTTCAGACATCCTGGCCCCTTGAGAGCTCCTTTGTAATCTTGGCAGTTTAAATCTGATTTTTGCTTTAACCCTATTACACCTGCATAAAAGGTGCATGGAAGTACTCAAAGTGATTTGCCCCAAACCCTGCATAGAATATTAGTGATCTTGAACTTATTTAGAGATGTTGGCAATAGATAAATTGAATTTCAAACTCTTTCTATTCCTTCCCTGTTTCTCCTAAAGAAATACTTAGATTATGTTGAAAAATATTATCATGCTTCTCTGGAACCAGTTGATTTTGTAAATGCAGCAGATGAAAGTCGAAAGAAGATTAATTCCTGGGTTGAAAGCCAAACACATGGTAGAGTATGGATGGGTCATTCATCATAAAAACGCTCCTTGAGTGCCCACTGTGAGTGAAGCCCTGTGGTTGGCACTGCGTGGGGGACCAGGGTGGACAAGCTTTGGGAGGGGACTTGGTATAGGCTTTACAGGGCTGGAAAGGCAGGCCTGAGCATGAGGGGTGGGAGGAGGCACTGCAAATTATAGAGAAAGCCAAGGAGAATCAGAGGGGATCATAGAGCCAAATTCATGGAAACACTTAGTGGAGAATTATTTACACCGGTTGAGGTTCATAATATCTTTGAGGGTCCTGAAACTGGGTCATGTCTGTCTTGGGTTCATAGTCTTTCCTTTATATCAGAGCATTTCTGAGTCTGGGTCTTTGAGTGGAAATATAGGGGGTTTCCTTTCTCATTATCAAGTGAGAAACATTCAGCTCTTTCATCAAGACCTGCTTTTGTGTCCAGCCATGTGGCTCAGTTGGTTGGAGCATCATCCCATACACCAAAGTGGTTTAGGGTTTGATTACTGTTCAGGGCACATATCTAGGTTGTGGGTTCAATTCCTTATTGGAGCACATACAGGAGGCAACAGATTGATGTCTCTCTCTCTCTCCTTTCTTCTCTGTCTAAAGTCAATAAACATATCCTCTGGTGGTATCAAGTGGGTAAAAATAATAATAGCTAACATTTACTGAGTTCTTATTGTTAGCCAGACAGTGATCTAAGTAATGTACACACATTAGATCATTTACTCCTTTCAACAACCCTATGAAGCGGTTTCATTCCTGTTTTACTCATTTGGAAATTGAGGCACAGAGAGCTTAAGGAACTTGCCCATAATTCCTTAACTGATAAGAGGCAAAACTGGATGCTCACAGAGGCAATCTGATCTCAGAGCCTAAACTCTTTAACCCTCACACCTCAATCCATTCAATGGGATAAATAGGCGGGGGACAGTGAGAGCTTCCAGTGAACCCGTTGTCTGCAGAGCCTGCAGGTGCTGACCGGGCTGAGGTTTTTATTGTTTGTTTTTGTTAATCCTCACCAGAGGATATTTTTTCCATTGATTTTTCCAGAGAGAGTAGAAATGAGGGGAAAGACACACAGAGAGAAACATCAAAGTGGGAGAGACACATTGATTGGTTGCCTCTGGCATGTGCCCTGAGGGAGATTGAGCCTGCAACTGAGGTATGTGCCCTTGACCGGGAATTGAACCCGAGATCCTTCAGTGCACCGATGTGAGACCAGCTAGGGCCTGGCTAAAGTTTTTAATGACCAGTCAAGTCCCCCTGCATCGTATCTGCCATGCCTATCACTAATAAGGGCCACGTTTGTTGTTGTTTGTTTGCAGAAAACATCAAGGACCTGTTTCCTGATGCCACTCTAAGCAGCACCACCACGAAGCTGGTGCTGGTGAACATTGTGCATTTTAAAGGGCAATGGGACAGGGAGTTTAAGAAAGAACATACCAAGGAGGAGGAATTTTGGCTGGATAAGGTATGGTTCTTTAACTATTGATGTGCTTACACATGGAATGTACATTATGAAGTCATATTTCCATCAATGTACAGGGTGGACAGACAGTGCTGATTTGGAGGGTCTGAGCGTTAGCACTGTTTTAGGTTGAGAGCATCATTTCGGTGAGCTCGCCTGGTCGTCTCATGCCTCTTTGGACACTGGGTGCTCTGTGAATTTGTTACAGAACACAAGTAAACCTGTGCAGATGATGACACAGCGTGACTCCTTCAGCTTCACTCGCCTGAAGGACCTGCAGGCCCAAATTCTGGGGATTCCATATAAAAACAGTGATCTAAGCATGTTCGTGTTGCTGCCCAATGACATCGATGGTCTGGAGAAGGTAAGACCTTGCACCTCCCCATTCTTGCTTTCATTTCTGGAGGCTCTGCATCTCAGAGCTTATTCTTGGTGAGCCTGGAAGTGGGGCTTGTGATTGGGAGCTGGTGTCTGGTGGTGCCCAGTGGAAACTATTTCTGCCTCTGTGCAGGATGTCTAATGTGGAGCGATAGATGACATCAGGTTTAATGAGAAAGGCCAACACTAAAATATTTGGGAATAAGCTAAAATAAACATTTAAAGGATTGTAAAGATCACCCAGTATTCTGAGAAATGGTTGATTATGTAGTCACCTCTTTTCCAGAAAAAAAAAATCACATGTGCACATATCCAGCAAATTTTGCATGCCATTCAGACATTCTGAATTTTTTTTAGACCTCCAATTTTTAAAGAAGTTTTAGGTTTACAACAAACTGAGAAAAAGTTACAGAGGTTTCCCACACACCTCCTGTCCCACACATGCATACCTCCCACATAATCAACACCACTTATCAGAAAAAATGGTTCTTTTTTTTTTTTAACCAAGGATGATCTTATATACAGTAATCACCCAAAGTCCATCAGACCCTTAATCTTGAACTCCTTGATGTATTCCTACCCACTTTGCTGTTAAAATATTGATGTGGCTAGTATCCTGTGTTTTTGAAATCAGAGAGGCTTTGCTTCATATCCCTATATCTCTATTTAGTAGTATTATGTCCTTTGAAGCTATTTAACTTCCTTGAACCTCAATATTTTTCCATCTATAAAATGGGCTTCATAGTTTTTAATGTGTAGTATTGTAATGATTAGTGACTATACTCGATCTTTGTCTTTATCTCTATCTCTATCTCTGTCTCTGTCTCTGTCTCTATCTCTATTTCTAACAAGCACAGAACAGCAAGTGAATCAATGGCTAATAGTATTCATTATACATTGGAAATTATTTGGGACAGCAAAATGGCAATATATTTAAGAGCTTTAAGAATTTTGTTATTCTAACTCAAAAATTCCAGTTGTGGAAATTATTCTAGGGAAATAATTCAGAAGAAAAAAATGGCCCTTCTGAGTCAAATTTGTAATTTCTGCATTAAATATATTAGGATACCTAATTTGAAATTCATAATAATAATTATATTTGTATCTACAGAATCTATCATCTGTTAAAATGCATGATTACATACTAGTTACTTGTAAAGTGAATGAATGGGTTAATGTTGGGTAAAATGTATCAATTTGATGAAAATATCTATCAGCTTGAAGATATGTTGATGAGTTATGCAGTATAAAATGGACATTCACTGTGACTGAATTAATATTTATAAGTAAATATATTAATATGTATTATATATTTATAATAAACATTATATTAGTCACCAATTATTATATTATATAAATTATAATTTGCTTATTATATAATTTATATAAACATATTTTATCTTTAAAATTATATATAATATATATGCATACAAAGACACTAGGGAAATAGTAAGAAATTGCATTTCTCATCTTTAAAAATTCACGAAATGCTATTGACTTTTTATATATGCACAGAAAATTTAAATAGAGAAATATAAGACAAGTGCCTGCTATATGAAGACAACAGTCTAGCAAAATGAAATTTCTACTTTTGTTATTAAAATTAATGATTTCTGACCGATACAAATGAGTGTTAAACTGTTTCAAACTTTTATTGATAATCATGCCATTCTCCCCCCCCTTTTTTTTCCTTAATAGATTATAAATGAAGTAAGTCCTGAGAAATTAGTAGAGTGGACTAACCCAGGGCAGATGAAGGAAAGGACTGTGGATTTGCACTTGCCTCGATTTGAGGTGGAAGATAGTTATAACCTGGAGGCGGCGCTGGGCGCCATGGGGCTGGGGGATGCCTTCAGTGAGCTGGAGGCTGACTATTCAGGGATGTCCCCACGTTCAGGGCTGCATGCCCAGAAGTTTCTGCATGGGTCCTTTGTGGTGGTGACTGAGGAAGGTACCGAGGCTGCAGCGAGCACCGGGATGGGCTTTGTGGTCACATCAGTGCCCAGTTATGAAACTTTTCACTGCAATCATCCCTTCCTGTTCTTCATCCGGCACAACGAGTCCAACAGCGTCCTCTTCTTTGGCAAATTTTCCTCTCCTTAGGCCAGTCACTGGCTTGGCAGAAAACCAGTGTTGGAGTATTAATATGACTATGGTAGTAGCCCATTCTTTGAAGAAATTTGATTTTCTTGCTTGCATTTCAATCCAACCCTCAAAATATATGATTTAGTGTGTGTTTATAATTTTCTTTAAAAGTGAAATGTCCTTTTGTTTGTGTCATGTATAAAGTGAGTTAAATAAGGCTTATAAATATGCTGTTGATTTCTTCTAAAAGTAAATTAACGACTTGTAGTTTTATGCACTAATGAAAAAAACTGTCTTGTCAGTAAAGACTATGGATTAATGATTTTGGGAGTCTCTCCAGCTCTAATATTTCGAAAGATTATAATAAAAAGTGAAATAAAACAGTAGTTTACTCAATTCATGTGCTACCTTTCTCTTTCTCAGCTATTAGTGTGGCAAACTGCATATAGGAAAAAAGAATTTAGAAACACATCAGCCAACATAAATTAAAACTCAAAAGCCAGGATAAAGTGAAACAATATACCAGGCAGAGAGGATGCCCATATTTTCACCCTCTGTTCTAACAGAGCATATTATTCATTGTCAATTGCATAAATATCTTGATATTGTAAATAAAGTCAATGTGGTCATAAAATAAGATAGATTCATTTTAATCCTAGAACTTGACTTTTGATAAAGTATGTACACCTGTGCAAATACCACCACACTCAACATACAGGATATTTCCATCATTCCCCAGGTTCCCTTGTTCTGTTTCCCTGTCAACCACCCCATACAGCCTCAGCTCACACAACTGCTGGCCTGCCTGTCTTCAATCATTACAGGGTGTATTTGTCATTTCTAGGGTTTCATTCAAGTGGATTCATATCATATGTTCTCTTTTGTGTCTGGCTTCTTTTGCTGAGCACTGAGATAATCCATGTT